>NC_052957.1:33890164-34142584 GCF_013358895.1 Oreochromis aureus
CTGTTTTTCAGTCTGGCTGAGCACTTTTTGTGAATAAAAACTGGCCTCTACAAGCTGTTACGGGTTCGAAATTGAGGATGAGAGTAAAACAATGATAGTCCAGAAAAGGTCGTTCAAACAATTGATTTTAATGAATGCACGCACAATGGAGAGGTGCAAACTGCAAAACAGTTGTACATCTCTACCCAAAATACACTCTAGATTGCTTTTATAACATCAGGGTATTGTAACGCCTTCTTCTTCATTTACAAGCACATAATTTGCATGTACAGAACATTCATGTATTTTAAGAATTAAATGCAAACACAGAAGTTCCTCCTTGTGGCATACTCTTAAGAATATGGTGATGATCTAAGGCCTTTGAGGTCACCGTGGACTGGACATCCTTCCGTCACCTGTAACTAAGCAAACTCAAATACCACAAGAAGCTGAATACATTCAGGCCTTTGCTCAGCTACTATTTTACTATACCAATATACTCAGCATATGAGTTATGATACATATATATTTAACTCAATCATTTTAAAGTAGTTATAACTGCACCTGTAATAAAAATGTTAATATTTGATTATGATAACCCCTATAATATAAATTATAACATAATGCCAGCAGCTTCAATAAACACTTTGATGAAATGATAATTAATGCAATGATAAGATGATGGTTATGTAAAATAATCCCTGTAATTCCACAAAGCCTTCATTATTAAAGTACATAAAACAAGATAATGAGCAGATACACATTAAAAATATTTCATATATACAGAGAAAAACCCAACAATCTTGTGACCCCCTACTGAGCAAGCACCTCGGCAACAGTGGGAAGAAAAAACTCCCTTTTAACAGGAATAAACCTCCGACAGAACCATGCTCAGGTACGGGCAGCCAACTGCTGCGACCGCTTATGTCAGCTAACAGAGACTTCTTTCAACAGAGAGACCTAATATTTAATAATCCACATTTCACTATTTTGTTCTTCGGTTCAGATTTGGATTCTGTATTGTTCTTTATTTGTTATTATTTATATTTAGATTGTTTATTGCTAATCTTGGTTTGTTGTTGTCTGTTTGGGAGCTGACATAGTCTCTATAAATAAGCTTCTTTTTGGTGGGGTAGCCTCAGGAGAGAAGCTCCAGAGAGGCATTTTCCATGTTAAACACTAAAAATATAACAAAAGAGATCTCCTCAACGTGTTGTATATTTTCAATATTTCCTTATTATTTTGTCATAAAATAAATCAACCAAATAACTTAAGCTGTGTGACAGCACCTTGCGTTACGCCGGGCTGTGAGCTGCCCTGAATCTACTTGCTACACCCCCTTTCACCCAATTTAATTTCTCAATCTTAGTTTAAACTATTCCTGACCTTCTCCTTCTCTCATCTGATCATCTCAAGTACGTCCTGTACCAAATTTGCTTCCTCTTTTCAAGTCCCACATTTAATTACAAGCTCTAACACATTTGCCCTATATGGCTGTCTCGACGTGTTTCCTGTCAACTTAACAGAGTTATTCTCAGAACTCAGAGCTGAGGTTCCCTTTTCCTAAGTCTGTATGTTCTACAAGAGAGCAAGTCGGTAAACAAGTTTATCATCACAAAGGTTGTTAGGTAAAGGTCACGTAGACATTTGCTTAGTAACCCTAAAACAGCACATTTCATGTAGCTAATCGCATATATATACAATTTTCCTTTGACATATCTGTATGTGCACGCCTAAATTATAACCTCTTATTCTAGAAATCAAAAATAACCCAAATGTCATCGAGTAATCCTAAAACCCCTTTCAAATTAAACCTTAAATCCTATAACTCCCCCCTTTTTGTGACACATCTCATGTGTTGCAAACTCAAAATCCTTCACTCAGGTTAGGGAATTAAAAGAAAAGGTTAGTCATATCATATTAAGTCTACATGCTCCGGACCTTCAAACCTGTTTTTAAGGAATGAAATCAAATTAATCATCATGTCAAATCTTTTCTTGGCTCCATCCACAGCCTGCATCCTTGGAACATCCTAGAAACAAAAACCTGTGTGTTAACCAGAACTTCACATTTCATACTCAATTTCCCCACTTATGATCCAACCTGTGTTATAAAAGAAAACGTAAAACAGAACAGTTATCAGTCATGTGTCCAACCTTAGTCCAGTCTTTATCTCAGTGTCCAGTTGGTCCAACCTATGGTCTGCCTGGTCCGTCCATTCACCTGTCCATTTCCACACATTCACTCACACGCATTAACATCAGGTATTGGTAGACTTCCACACAAATAATCAGATTTTCCACTTTCCGTAAACTCAGTTTATTTATATAATCATTTATTTTCTTTTTACTTGTTTCTAGGAAAATAATTCTTTGTACTTTTGGACTGGATTGGCTCGCGGCAATCTTTTTAGACAGGAACTCACAATCTGATCAGATCCCCACACGTGGCCTCTTTCCTTCGCCCATTGTAATCTGGAAAAGGTCACCTTATTTTTTGTTTTCCTGAGACTATTGTCGGCGCCGTTATTCATTGTTTTCTTTTGCAGGCCTGCTTAAAACAAAATGAGAAAAAAGAGAGCTGAGTATTAGCCCATCAAAGTACAAAACAAAATCACCTGACAGGTTTTTCTTTCTAAGTGCACTGTTACAAACCCCCTTAAACATGTCCATGTTTATTAAAACTCCCTCTTTAAAAATAAAACAACAACCTCAAAAATCTTCAACAATCTGAAATTTCACCCATTCAACACACTGAAAACCTCGTAAAAAGCTTCACCGTTTTGTACACAATATCCCCTTTAAGCACTTTACCATACTCAGATTCAGCCTAACACCTTATAACAATGTGTCAACACTAATTTATAAACCTCTTAATCAAATTTCCACCTCTTAACAATCTACCCTCCTTTAAGGCCTCAATCACACACACACAGCAAGGTCCTCTGTCCACATTCACACGAGCTCTCGAACTTTTGCATACTCAGCCATATCTCAACAATTTAACTTGGCAAGAGAAATACTTTTTAAACCCCATGCCATTATTCAATTATTTTCATTTTCCTTCTATACTAATCACTTGTTTTGATCACTCAGTGCAAAAGCACTGCTAAGTCACTCTTTTAAACTACTTTAATCGCTTTTTCAGATAACTGATTTCCTTGTCATCTAACTTCTTTTGAGTTTTCCTCAACGCTTCTTTATCCAAGTGTATTTTATTCAACATCCACACCATTTTAACACTCCTGAAATTAGCCACCTTATTTAATTACATATGTTTGTATTCTTAGCCAGGTTTTAATCACATTAATCTTCATGAGCTTATCTTTATAAGGTTAGTGCATTTTCTGTTTGTATGTGTAATTTGTATCAATGTTTCTTTGTGATCCCTGTGATCTTGTAAATGTTTCTTTGCAGTGTTTCAGACTCCTCTTGACAGGGTGTGTTTTCTGTCTTTGGCTCACCACTGGTCATTGTTAACCCACCTTTCCCCTATGCCTTTAGCAGCGGCTTTACCTTTAGTCCCATCTCCTCCAGTGACTCCAGGCTCACTTAGGGACTTAGCGAGCAATCGTGACTGTGCCTGCCTTAGGTTGTCCCAGGGTATCGAGGTGGGATCTTACCCGTCATGGGCTATCCAGCCTTCCATGCTCACCTGATACGGGGCCAACTGGGCAAGGGTGTTATCAGGCCTAGGGGACACACTGGTTTTGTAAATTAAAGGAGTGTAAACTGCTTTCTTTATTTCATGTGTGTATTAACTTTCCAACAATAATGTCACATGTAACAGTTTGTGTACGTATGCTTTTCAATTCATTAATGTAATTATTAGTTCATGTATTTATTTTCCTCGGTATGTCCCTTTTCTAAAACCTGTAATTAATGTCATTTTATTACTTTTAGTTAAGCATGCATTCGCTTCATCTTCTCATAATTTAACTCGTCTGTCTATTTAGTTTTACTAAGTCTTGGTCTAAAAACAATACACCTCTTCTCACACAGACTTTTAAGTATACTAATTTTGCATTTGTCAGTTTTTTTTTTTTTTTTTTTTTTTTTTTTTTTACTTTTTTTTTTTTTTTACTTCATTCACACAATCCTTTCATAATCGTCTCACACACACTGCTTGTTTACAATCAGGAAGGGAAGTAGACAACCCTCAGTAACTGCGTCTGTCCTCTTAAAAGAGAAGAGAAATAAACACATATGGGACAATTCTCCTATATTAGACAAAATGTGACCTTTACTGTCCGTTTCTAAGACATGTTCTTCTCTACACACGACTTTTGGCCTCCAGAGCATAAAACTTTGAACACAATCTTTACTTTACCAGAACTAGTGCTTTACCAGAACCCTCATACATACAATAAGACAGCTATCTGTGCAATTCTTTCTTTGACAAAGTTGTAGTTTGTATTTTCTCACTCAGTTGTATATAGTTTTGGTATTCTTATTTTATTCTATTGTATACATCATTCTGTTCTATTTTATTTTATGGCATTCCAGTGTTTTCTGATTTCTACTGCATAACTTTGCGCTTTTGCTTTAACAAAAGAAATTTCCCACCTGTGGGGCTGACACAGGTCATCTTTATCTTTAACTAGCCCAAATGAAATTCTAGTCCAATGCACACATGTGTTGCAGTTTAAAATTAAAAGAGGAAGTAACTCACCCCTAACGACTTTATGTGTGTGTCAATGTCTGTGTCACTTTAAATTAAAAAGGTGAACACATATGTGGTGAGTCCCCTCAATTTACACAAAATATGACATTAAATATCTTTTCTAATTCCTGTTCTTCTTTAAACACCATGAATGACCTCCAGGTCATAACCTTTGGACTTATAACTCTAATATAGGTCCACACAGGGCACCAAGCACAGAGAAAATTCAACTTCAGTGCTTCAAAATTCTCCTCAAAATTCAGAAACTGTTTCTGTCCTTTATCCATATCAACATAATTGTGAGTCCCCATTTACAACTTGTTCTTCACTTGTGTCACAACACCTCTAGTAATATCATCAGAATTACTTCAACATGATAAACATTGATTTTTCTCTTACAATCAACTTACCATTAAAACTCAAGATCGCCGCTGACTCGATTCTCTGAAATCCTGAGTCAGTTAAACACCTTGCTCATCTCACGGTGTTTTTGTTTTTTTTCTCAGACTCCCTCGTCTGAGCTCACTATTTTACCCTGGCATCTCCACCAAAATGTTATGATATCTTCATAGACCCAAAAGTAAGCATATTATTTCCCTAGTCAAAAGTCAAACCGTTCCTCACACAGTAATTTTTAATCTAACAGCCTTTGTGTTTTGAAACTAAAAGAGGAAGGAACAGCGCCCAATTTAAACTGCGCATGTTGTCACTCAACAACACGCACACAGAAAATTTAACTGTATATATTATCTCAAACAGAAACAAAACCCATCTAAAATCCTAAAACATCTTACTTCGACACCAAAAGAGACATCACTTACAGACATATGTATTAATGAAATTATTTCAAAGTCAATTTCATTTCTCAGAACCCAAATAACGGTCCTAAGTATCAACAGTTTATGTATCCTATCTCAAAACCCAGCAAAAGTCATACAGTCATGGCAAGAAATAAAAACTTTACTTACAATATTGTAATAAACAAAACCAGCATCTTAAATACAGGCATTCAGCAATGTGTAACACTCTCTATGAACTTCCTAAAACTCTAGGGACCTCGCAGCTGCCTCATTTGCATTTTCACACACACTCCGTCTAAAATGGCCTCAGCACTTCAGCTCAGTGCTGGGTCAGACTCCTTTGATACCAAACCTCTTACTTTATATTACACAGATACACAGACGTCTTATAATTACAATAACAACAATTATCAGGCCTGAAATTGCACAACCTACAGAATTTTGACAAATTTAAATTAACCCTCCAAGGGACAAACTCCAAGTTTTTATTGTCAATTACCCAGTATCAGGTCCAACCTGTCTCTGGTCTAATCTCTAAAATCCCTAACTCAATTTAAAAGCGTCCAACGCCCAAGCTCCAAGCTTTACTACCCAAAAAGTGCAAATACCGTTCCAAACGGTAAACTGATCCAATCAGTAGCTATTTTGGACCGTCCTCAGTTGTCCACGATTGCCAATCGGACTATCCCTTCCCAAGGAATTCACGACCGTCGCCAGTAAATTTAGAGCGTCACCTCCGAACAATGCACTTCTTAGCAGTCCAACTGCCGTTCTACAGAAATTTACCTTAATTTAAAACAACCATCATAACTTCACATTAAGTATATGACTGAAGCCGGTCCAACCGTCTCACCAATTAAAATGACCAATTACCTATTATTCTAAATTCACTCTGCAGTCCAACTGCTTTAAATACACTTATTCTCTTTACTCTTTACTTGTTTTCAACGTTTCATTATCATTACTTCAACTTCACTTCTCATGAGATTTTCACCAAAATCAAAACAGACCTTTACCAGTAATTTCAGTGAGTAGACTTTTAATTTCGTCATAACCAATCCGGCACTATTTGGAAATAATTCAACAGGTAGTGCCTTACCTTTGAATAAGCCGGCTTATGTCCACTCACTTCGACCACTGACTCGTGTCTGCTCGTTCGAGCGCCTCGGACCCTCTCGGTCTCAACCTCCAACTCTCTCTACTCAACCCTCGGCCAATGCACCAAATGTTACGGGTTCGAAATTGAGGACGAGAGTAAAACAATGATGGTCCAGAAGAGGTCAATCAAACAATTGATTTTAATGAATACACGCAGCGTGGGGAGACGTACACTGGAAACCATCAGTTGTAAATCCCCGACCAAAAATACACTTCAGATTGCTTTTATAACATCAGGGTATTATGACACCCCTTCTTGCGTTTACAAGCACATAATTTGCATGTACAGAACATTCATGTATTTTAAGAATTAAATGCAAACACAGAGGTTCCTCGTTCTGGCATCCTCTTCCGAATATGGTGATGATCTCAGGCCTTTGAGGTCACCATGGACTGGACATCCTTCTGTCACCTGTAACTAGGCAAACTCAAATACCACAAGAAGCTGAATACATTCAGGCCTTTGCTCAGCTACTATTTTACTGTAACAATATACTCAGCATATGAGTTTTGATATATATATTTAACTCAATCATTTTAAAGTAGTTATAACTGCACCTGTAATAAACATGTTAATATTTGATTATGATAACCCCTATAATATAAATTATAGCATAATGCCAGCAGCTTCAATAAACGCTTTGATGAAATGATAATTAATGCAATGATAAGATGATGGTTATGTAAAATAATCCCTGTAATTCCCTGTAATTAGCACTTAACCTTAGAAGTGCTTGTGTGAATGGGTGTGATTGGGTGAATGAATTAGTTGTGTAAAGCGCTTTGAGTGCTCGGACAGAGTAGAAAAGCGCTGTATAAGAACCAGTCCATTTACCATTACCATCTGGACGTTTTCAGTGGGAGAAATGTTTCGTGACTCATTCGGGTGACTTCTTCAGTCTCAGCTGACTGCAGGTTTCCAACTTTATAAACAATACATTTGAGGTCAGCTGTGAGGTCAGTTTCTTGATCATCAATATGCAAATTGTCATGACCATTGATCAACAATGACTGATCAATGGTCATGAGTACCACTCACAGAGAGTTGGGGAATGGCTGCCGCGATTGTAAGATGGTGAAAGACGTACCCTTAGACCTCCTCGATTCAGAGATGGTTTTTCAAACCAGCGTTCCTTTTATATACATGTATAAATAAGAACTTAATGAAGAACTTAATAAGCACACGGCAAGCTTCATTTCGTAAGAAACATGTCAGTAGAGTGATCTTTATCCAAAAGTGGAAATAATATTTGTGGCCAAACAATTACACAAAAACCAGAAATCTTAGAGAGAAGAAAAGAGTTAACCGAAGCGCGGACAGCTTTAATTTAAAGGTATTACATTAGCTGATCAGGAATTATAGTCAGCTTTATACTGATGTGCCAAAATGCTCTGAGTGTATCTGTTATTAATAACTATCATTTGTAGATTAGTAAAAGGTTTTTTCTTGACTTATTATAAATTTGTGCACTTTTTGTGGAATTTATTTATTTTTATATCTTTTAATATATCTTTGATTCACCTTCTCTTGCTGACCCTTTGCCAGTGTAACGTGAATTTCCTCAGTGTGGGATTAGTAAAGTCTGTGTCTAAGCTTAGGTTAAATTTTCATTATAAAAAGAATTTAAAACTATCAATAATTTTATCCATCCATCCATCTTCATCCGCTTTATCCGAGGCCGGGTCGTGGGGCAGCAGCCTAAGCAGAGAAGCCCAGACCTCCCTCTCCCCAGCCACCTCCTCCAGCTTATCCGGGGAACACCAAGGCGTTCCCAGGCCAGCCGAGAGATATAATCTCTCCAGCGTGTCCTGGGTCTGCCCCTGGGCCTCCTCCCGTGGGACATGCCCGAACACCTCACCCAGGAGGCACCCAGGAGGCATCCTTGTCAGATGCCCGAACCACCTCAACTGGCTCCTTTCGATGTGGAGGAGCAGCGGCTCTACTCTGAGCCCCTCCCGGATGGCCAAACTTCTCACCCTATCTCTAAGGGAGAGGCCAGCCACCCTTCGGAGGAAGCTCATTTCTGCCGCTTGTATCCGCGATCTCGTTCTTTCGGTCACTACCCACAGCTCGTGGCCATAAGTGAGGGTAGGGACGTAGATCGACCGGTAAATTGAGAGCTTGGCTTTTACACTCAGCTCCCTCTTCACCACAACGGACCGGTGCAGCGTCCGCATCACTGCAGCCGCAGCACTGCAGCCGCAGCACTAATCCGTCTGTCGATCTCCGGCTCCCTTCTCCCATCACTCGCGAACAAGACCCCGAGATACTTGAACTCCTCCACTTGGGGCAGGAACTCATCCCGACCCGGAGTGGGCACTCCACCCTTTTCCGGCTGAGAACCATGGCCTCAGATTTGGAGGTGCTGATCCTCATTCCCACTGCTTCACACTCGGCTGCGAACTGTTCCAGTGCGAGCTGGAGGCCCTCACCTGATGAAGCCAACAGAACCACATCATCCGCAAAAAGCAGAGATGAGATTCTGAGGCCACCGGGCGAAAAGCCCTCCGCCACTTGGCTGCGCCTAGAAATCCTGTCCATAAAAATTATGAACAGAACCGGTGACAAAGGGCAGCCTGGCGGAGCCCATCACCCACCGGAATGAGTCCGACTTATTGCCGGCAATGCAATAACCAAAACTCTTGCAACGGTTGTATAGGGATCGAATGGCCCGTAGCAATGGGCCAGACACCCCATACTCCCGCAACACCTCCCACAGGACACCCCGAGGGACACGGTCGAATGCCTTCTCCAGGTCCACAAAACACATGTAGACTGGTTGGGCAAACTCCCATGCACCCTCAGGTATCCTTGAGAGGATAAAGAGCTGGTCCAGTGTTCCGCGACCAGGACGAAAACCGCATTTTCCTCCTGTATCCGGGTTCGACTAGCGGACGAACTCTCCTTTCCAGCACCCTGGCATAGACTTTCCCAGGGAGGCTGAGGAGTGTGATCCCCTGTAGTTGTAACACACCCTCCGGTCTCCCTTCTTAAAGATGGGGACCACCACCCGGTCTGCCAGTCCAGGGTACTGCCCCTGATCTCCACGCAACATTGTAGAGGCGTGTCAACCAGGACAGCCCTACAACGTCCAGAGCCTTCAGGAACTCGGGCGGACCTCATCAACACCAGGGCTCTGCCACCAAGGAGTTGTTTAACTGCCTCAGTGACCTCGCCCGGAAATTGGCAGGTCATTCCCCTCATCCCCAGACTCTACTTCCTCCTCGGAAGACGTGTCAGTGGGATTAAGGAGGTCCTCAAGTATTCCTTCCACCGCCTGAACAATTTTCTCAGTCGACGTCAGCAGCGCTCCGCCAGCACTATACACAGTGCAGGTAGAGCACCGCTTTCCCCTCCTGAGACGCCTGACGGTTTGCCAGAATCTCTTCGAGGCAGTCCGAAAGTCTTTTTCCATGGCCTCTCCGAACTCCTCCCACACCCAAGTTTTTGCTTCAGCCACTGCCCGAGCCGCATTCCGCTTGGCCTGTCGATACCTGTCGGCTGCCTCCGGAGTCCCACAGGCTAACCAAGCCCGATAGGACTCCTTCTTCAGCCTGGTGGCTCCTTCACCTCTGGTGTCCACCATTTGGTTCGGGGTTACCACCACGGCAGGCACCAACCACCTTGCGGCCGCAGCTCACTGCAGCAGCTTCGGGCGATGGAGACGCTGAACATGGTCCATTCGACTCAATGTCCCCAGTCTCCCTCGGAATACTGTTGAAGCTCTGCCGGAGGTGTGCGTTGAAGATCTCACGGACTGGGGCCTCTGCTAGACGCCCCAGCACACCCTCACTACACGCTTAGGTGCACCGGGTCTGTCCAGCGTCCTCCCCGCCACCTGATCCAACTCACCACCAGGTGGTGATCAGTTGACAGCTCAGCCCCTCTCTTTACCCGAGTGTCCAGAACATATGGTCGCAGGTCTGGTGATACGATTACAAAATCGATCATCGACCTGTGGCCTAGAGCGCCCTGGTGCCACGTGCACTTATGGACACTCTTATGTTCGAACAAGGTGTTCGTTATGGCCAAACTGTGATTTGCACAGAAGTCCAATAACAAAACACCGCTCAGATTCAGATCAGGGAGGCCGTTCCTCCCAATCACGCCCCTCCAGGTCTCGCTGTTGTTACCCATGTGAGCATTGAAGTCTCCCAGCAGGACAACAGAGTCTCCAGATGGGGCACCTTCCAGCACCCCCTAGGGACTCTAAGAAGGCTGGGTACTCTGAACTGCCACTCGGCGCATAAGCGCAGATGACAGTCAGGACCCGCTCCCGACCCTAAGGCGCAGGGAACAAACCCTCTCATCCACCGGGAAAAACCCCAACGCATCGGCAGCAAGCCGAGGGATATTAGAATACCCACCCCAGCCCGCCGCCTCACCAGGGGCAACTCCAGACTGAGACAGAGTCCAGCCCTCTCCAGGAGACTGGTTCCAGAGCCCAAGCCATGCGTGAGGTGAGCCCGACTATATCTAGCCGGTACCTCTCAACCTCACGCACTAACTCAGGCTCCTTCCCCACCAGAGAGGTGACATTCCATGTCCCTATTGCCAGTCTTGGCAGCCGGGATCAGTCCGCCAGGGCCTCCGCTCCCTGGCCGCCGCCCAGCACACAATGCACCCGACCCTATGGCGCCTCCCTGCGGTGGGTGGGCCTGCGGGAGGATGGGCCCATGTCCCCTCTTCGGGCTGTGCCCGGCCGAGCCCATGGACTAAGGCCCGCCACCAGACGCCGCCCTGGGCACCCTCCCGGGCCTGGCTCGGGCGGGGCCCCGTAACCCTATCCCGGCAGGGTAAACTGTTCCCTCGATATTCTCTTCATAAGGGTCTTCTGAATCGCTCTTTGTCTGGTCCCTCACCCAGGACCAATTTGCCATGGGAGACCCTACCAGGGGCAAAGCCCCAGACAACATAGCCCCTGGGATCCCTGGGACACACAAACCCCTCCACCACGATAAGGTAGCGATTCATGGAGAGGAGGAATTTTAATTTGCAATAAAGACTGCGGCATGCGTAAGTGACATATTTTCACCGTTTGTAAGCCCGAAGAGTGATGGTCCTTGAAGCCTGTGCATATATGTATACACAATACCAGAACTACTACTACTACTGCTTTTACTACAACTACTACTACTAGTACTGCACAAGGGCCTTGGAGGGTCATATAGCAGCAAGGGTTAGAGGTCAGACACCTGGGGTGTACAGATCGGGGATGGAGACTAACAACCCCAGCTTGTAAGGGGGGGTTTTCTAACATCCAGGTGCTACACGGTGTTTCAGCTGATAAAGAGCCATAAAACACCCCCATCTTTTAGGAGTGATTGCTAGTTTTCTTGGGTTTTCTTGAGAGACAGAGGGAGGGAGAGAGATCAGGTCAATCTTTAAAAAATGGGACTTTCAGAGCTCCTGATATGTGGAGCGGTCTTCATTGAAACATGGGTTAACCCTGTTTTTGGCACCGAGTGTTGAGATGTGACCATTAAAAAAACTGCAAATTCCTGCATTTACACTGGAGGGCAAAGAAAAGTGAGACGATGCTTGTACTATTGAAAATCACTTTATCCATAAAAACCATGTAGACAGACATGAAGAAGATGTGTTTGTAAAGCTAATGTTAACCTCTGAGAGCCATAAGACAGATTGTGTCTGCTCAAACAGTCTGTGTTGTTAATCCTGAACGATTCTTAATCAGGACATTTACATCATCAGAGAAAGCCCATGTTACTCCACACACATAGTTTGACCATAAAATCCCAGAATAATTAGTATTTGAAGTTGCTGCAGCAACATCGTTAAAAAAAATTATCTTCTAGTGTCACAGTGTTTTTATTTTAAAATCTAAATGTTGAACTCTTTGATGTAAAACATGAAACAAAAAAAGCTTAAAATGTAAAGATGGTCTAATTTGTGAATTTCTATATTTATTGATATTTCCGTCTCACAGTCTACAGGCATACACTGAAGCTGGGTCTTAGAAAAACTACATAAGAAATGAGAAATGCTGACTTTGACAACATCTAGTTTAAGGTGTGAGAAGTAAATGCATCACAGAAGGTGAAAAGGAGGCGCTTCTTCCTACATTTGTTCAAATTAATTAAAACTGATTTACAGTTGCACTGATGCAGTTGCACTGATGCAAAATACAAGAAATAAGCTTCATAAAGTGCTTCTTACTTTCTAGATTCGAGTGGAACCTTGAATGTTAAAGTTCACTTCCTGTCTGTGTGATGATTGTATTTTTTATTACCTGAGCTAAAGTGAATGTTGTGAAAGCACCATGCCTGAAAAGGAGAAGTGCACATTTGGGGAAATGGTGCTCTAAGTTTTCTCCTTGACATATAAGTCAAATAAAAAACAAATAAGATGTAATTGTAAATAAAACCAAAAAATGTTACTTGAGTCATTTGATTTATTCTAAACTGGAAAATTACTTTGATTTCAAAAACTGTGTGATTCAGAAGGCCCTAACATCGGTTACCTTTCTCATTGGTCAGGTCAAAATCGTCCCCTGGTCTATCATTAGCCGAAAGGTCAGTCCTCTCCATTTTTTTTTCCATTGGTTGATGCTAAGCCTCCCTGTCTCTTAAGTGGTTTATTGAAGGCCCACAGAGGAGCTCCAGGTCGTGGCTCAACCCTGAGTGATGGTTCTTGTCATTAGGTGAAATTTAGGCAGGCGAGAACTTCCGGTCTCTCTCCGATTGCTGGTTTAAATTGTTTTATTAGTGGTTCAGGGAGGAGTCCCAGCTCTGAGATCAAACCGTCACTCTAAGGTCTTGTTACTTGCCCCAGACTTGCTGGGGCATGGAGATGCACCTATCTCACCAGAGTCTCGCTTCAACAACTCCAACAACAACTATACCATCTGCTTGCCTGACCACCATGGCCTCTCTTCTTTGGAATGCTCTCCCATTCCACATTCGCAGCATTGATGCTCTCACCAAGATCTGTCTCCATGTTTATTCATTCTGTTTCCCAGTCGTGTCTCTCGCTCCCTCTGCTCCCTGTGTTCAGTCAGTCTTTGTCTTCGAATGCGACAATCTGTAATTTGGTAATTCACTTCAGCTTTAATTTAACAGGCAAAAGAATAAAGAAAAAAAAGAATATATATATATATATATATATATATATATATATATATATATAGCCTACATAGACATACGAGAAAGATAAACATGAAGGCATACCGCTCGGAAGTCGCCCGGATCAACAATGTCCGTTTGAGCGGGCACCCTAATGAGAAGTGGGCTACTGGCACAAGGGGAACAATATGAGAACAGCACCACCAAGGCTGGAGTGGAACAATACTGGAAGAGCTGGGAGAAGGACGCAACCCATAACGGCAATGCTCAGTGGCTAGTGGATCAGGGCAGACCATTCACCACAGTGGCAGAATGACTCCAACTTGAAGCACCAGGCCCCAACATGGTCCTGGCTCCTCAAGGACTCCCAGAAGGGACCAATAACCCCAGAAGCACCACGTGGAAGCTGCTGTCAGGCATCATAGCGGCTAAGATGAACAGGCACATGGGTCAATACTTGAGTGGGGCACAGAAAGGAATGGGCAAGAATACCAGAGGCGCAAAACACCAGCTACTGGTAGACAGAGCAGTCAGCCGAGACTGCAGGACTAGGCTGATCAACCTGTGCTCTGCCTGGATTGATTACACGAAGGCCTATGACTCAATGCCCCACAGCTGGATACTGGAATGCCTAGAACTATATAAGATCAACAGGACCCCAAGAGCCTTCACCAGGAACTCAATGAGGATATGGTGGACAACACCAGAGGCCAACTTCAAGGCCATAGCACAAGTCACTATCAAGTGCGGGATCTACCAAGGAGATGCTCTGTCCCCACTGCTGTTCTGCATAGGCCTGAACCCCCTCAGTGAGATCATTGACAAGAGTGGCTACAGATACCTACTACGGAATTGAGCAGACATATATCTCCAAAAGTTGAATCTGTTCATCTGGACGTAGCGTTTTGTGGGAGAAACGTTTCGTCACTCATCCAAGTGACTTCTTCAGTCTCAGCTGACTGCAGGTTTCCCCAAACCTTATAAACAGTACATTTGCATAATGACTGAAACCAGCCCACTGAAGGAACAATGGGCTGTGAGGTCAGTTCTTACAATGCTGTGATTGCAGCCATCCCCCAACTCTCTGTGAATGGTACTCATGGCCATTGATCAGTGTTCTTTGATCAGTGGGTTTTGGTCAGTGATGATCAATGGTCATGGGAATTTGCATAATTATGATTAAGGAACTGACCTCACAGCCCATTGTTCCTTCAGTGGGCTGGTTTCAGTCATTATGCAAATGTACTGTTTATAAGGTTTGGGGAAACCTGCAGTCAGCTGAGACTGAAGAAGTCACTTGGATGAGTGACGAAACGTTTCTCCCACAAAACGCTACGTCCAGATGAACAGATTCAACTTTTGGAGATTTACTTTCCTGGATGATTGAGAATGCATCAAGAAGCAGACATATATATATATATATATCCAGCTGCATCGGTGGGCAAGAGACGAAAATAGGGTGTTGTTGGAATGCTACTACACAAGTAACCCTGGCGGAAGGGGTTACATGAATAGGATGAGGGACCTATGGATTCTTCGATACCCAACATCCACAATGACGGCGAAACAACTAGTAGCTCAGTGTTCCAACATTCGAAAGAAGGGACTGCTCTCACAGCTAGAGATTGACGAGGTACAACATAAATGCTACGGCAAGGAGGAGTCAGGACGCCAGGTCAGGGGAGATATCATCACCCCCACCACCCGAGATTGGGTACATAGCCCCAAGTGCGATAGGAGAAGGATCGTTGAGTGCGAGAGGAACTGACCTGAAAGATATGATCATGGCCAAGCTTGAAACCTGGATCCCCGTGGCGGTTACCAAGATTACGTGAAGTACCCTCAGAAGGTCTGCTAGATGATGTTAATGCAGCACTACGGACGATACCTACAACCACGATTACTGACACTAACAAGCTGATCTACAATACGGCAGCAGTGATCAGTGAGATGCTTGGCTACAAGTTGAACAGCCACAAGGGGCAGTACCCTCCATGGAGAAGGAGGCTAGAGGGCAAGATCAAAGTAGCATGAAGGGAGGTTAGCCAACTAACGGAGTTGCAGAAAGGCACGACAAAGAAGGTGCATAAGAAATACAGCAAGCTGTCCATACCTGAGGTCTTGGAAACTGCCAAGCAAAGACTCACAACCTTGGCCAGCCGCTTGAGGAGGTACACCAGAGAGATAGAAGGCAGGAGAATAAACCAGCTGTTCTCCACAGAACCAGCAAAGGTGTACTCTCAGTGGCAAGAGAACAATAAGAGAACAGCACCACCAAGGCTGGAGACGGAGCAATACTGGAAGAGCATATGGGAGAAAGACGCAACCCATAACGGCAGTGCTCAGTGGCTAGTGGATCTGAGGGCAGACCACAGCGACCTCCCTGAACAGGGTCCAGTAACCATCACAGTGGCAGACATCCAAGAAAGGGTCTCCAGTATGAAGAGTTGGACAGCACCAGGGCCCGACATGGTTCACGCCAACTGGCTGAAGAAGCTGACTGCACTCCACGAGCATCTGGCGGCACAAATGAACCAGCTGCTAGTTAACGAGAGAGAGTGGCTAACCGAAGGTCGGATGGTCCTGATCCCCAAGGACCCCAAGAAGGGACCGGTCCCATCCAACTACCGACCAATAACCTGCCTCAGTACTACATGGAAGCTCCTGTCAGGCATCATATCGGCTAAGATGGACAGGCACATGGGTCAATACATGAGTGGGGCACAGAAAGGGATTGGCAAGAATACCAGAGGCGCAAAACACCAGCTACTGGTAGACAGAACAGTCAGCCGAGACTGCAAGACCAGGCTGACCAACCTGTGCACTGCCTGGATTGATTACAAGAAGGCCTATGACTCAGCGCCCCATAGCTGGATACTGGAATGCCTAGAATTGTACAAGATCAACAGGACCCTAAGAGCCTTCATCAGGAACTCAATGGGGTTGTGGCGTACAACACTAGAGGCCAACTCCAAGCCCATAGCACAAGTCACCATCAAGTGCGGGATCTACCAAGGAGATGCTCTGTCCCCACTGCTGTTCTGCATAGGCCTGAACCCCCTCAGTGAGATCATTAACAAGACTGGCTACGGATACCAACTACGGAACGGAGCAGTTGTCAGCCACCTCCTGTACATGGATGACATCAAGCTGTATGCCAAGAGTGAACGAGACATCGATTCACTGATACACACTACCAGGCTATACAGCAATGACATTGGAATGTCATTCGGACTGGAGAAGCTTAGTCGGATGGTAACAAAGAGAGGGAAGGTAGTCAGAACTGAGGGGATCGAACTACCAGAAGGCAACATTGCAGACATAGAGGACAGTTACAAGTACCTGGGGATCCCGCAGGTGAATGGGAACCATGAAGAGGCCTCTAGGAAAGCTGCAACCACCAAGTACCTGCAGAGGGTCAGGCAAGTCCTGAGGAGTCAGCTGAACGGTAAGAACAAGATCCGGGCCATCAACCTACGCCCTGCCTGTGATCAGGTACCCTGCTGGGGTAATAGGCTGGCCAAAGGAGGAGATAGAAGCCACTGACATAAAGACAAGAAAGCTCCTGACCATGCATGGAGGGTTTCACCCCAAGTCCAGCACCCTGAGGCTGTACGCTAAGCGGAAGGAAGGGGGCCGGGGACTGGTGAGTGTCAGCACCACAGTCCAGGATGACACAAGAAACATCCACGAATACATCACGAAGATGGCCCCAACTGACAGCGTGCTCAGTGAATACCTCAGGCAGCAGAAACCCAAGAAAGAGGAGGGAGACGAGGAACCATCATGGAAGGACAGGCCCCTGCATGGTATGTACCACCGGCAGATAGAGGAGGTGGCTGATATCCAGAAATCCTACCAGTGGCTGGACAAAGCTGGACTGAAAGACAGCACAGAGGCACTAATCATGGCAGCACAAGAACAAGCTCTGAGCACAAGATCCATAGAGGCTGGGGTCTATCACACCAGGCAAGACCCCAGGTGCAGGCTGTGTAAAGATGCCCCAGAGACAATCCAGCACATAACAGCAGGGTGCAAGATGCTAACAGGCAAGGCATACATGGAACGCCATAACCAAGTGGCCGGCATGGTGTACAGGAACATCTGTGCCGAGTATAACCTGGAAGTCCCAAGGTCAAATGGGAGATGCCCCAAGGGTGATGGAGAATGACCGAGCTAAGATCCTGTGGGACTTCCAGATGCAGACGGACACAATGGTGGTGGCTAACCAACCGGACATAGTGGTGGTAGACAAACGGAAGAAGACGGCCATAGTGATCGATGTAGCGGTTCAATGACAGCAATATCAGGAAGAAGGAACACGAGAAGCTGGAGAAATACCAAGGGCTCAGAGAAGAGCTCGAGAGGATGTGGAGGGTGAAGGTAACGGTGGTCCCCATGGTAATCGGAGCACTAGGTGCGGTGACTCCCAAGCTAGGCGAGTGGCTCCAGCAGATCCCGGGAACAACATCGGAGATCTCTGTCCAGAAGAGCGCAGTCCTGGGAACAGCTAAGATACTGCGCAGGACCCTCAAGCTCCCAGGCCTCTGGTAGAGGACCCGAGCTTGAAGGATAAACCGCCCGCAGGGGCAAGATGGGTGTTTTTTTGTTTGTTTTTTTTATATATTTGCACATATACATATATGCACGCGTACATACATACACACACATATTTCCACATACACTCTTACATATATGTACATACACATACATGCCATCTGAGGAGCAGGGGTATTGTGAGGTGCAGTGTGATCAGTCATAACTGATCAGTGATCAATAAACAGATTGATTTTCCAGTCACATGAGGATTAATATCACCACCACACTTAGCTGGAGCTATCCGTGTTTTTTAATGCTTTAAAAAATACAATTTACCAGTTTCACACAGGTTTACATAGAGTTGATGTTCTAAAGTCATGAACAGCATTTGCATGTTCATGCATGCAAATTGCATGCTCAAAAAATTGTTTTGTCTCAATTCTATTGCTTTTTGTTGCATGTTGAAGCTGTACTTCAAATCTTGTTAAGATCCAACCATGCAAATATATGTTTTGACATTTTTCAAGTGGTCTTAAACTTTTCATCGTGACTGTAGTCTAAACTCCTTCCGTGCCACCTTGATCTTGTCCTCTAGTCTCCCTCTCCATGGAGGATATTGCTCCTTGTGGCTGTTCATCTTGTAGCCAAGCACTGATTACTGCTGCCGTAGCGTAGATCAGCTGGTTAGTCTAATGGTAGCAGTAGGTATTGTCTGTAGTGCTGCATTCACATCATCTAGTAGATCCTCAGAGGGGATACACTACTACTCAAAAGTTTGGACACACCTTCTCATTTAATGTTTTTTATTTATTTTCATGACTATTTACATTGTAGATGTAACCATCTTTCCACCTTATACTCTCACCAAACTGTTTTTTGGTTTTGTTTTTTGGGGTTTTTTTCAGTACCAAAACCAGATATCACTGTTTTCACTTTATATGGTCGTCAGTAAGTAAACGAAAAGTTTAAATGAAGCAACGGTGAAGTTGAACCATTTCAACTAATTTTAGTTTAATTTTAATTAATTTAATTTTTAATTTTTACTTTTAGTTTCAGGGAAAACACTCCCTCTGGACCCTCGGCTTCTGGACACTCACCTGGCCTGCCTTCCCCTCCCACCAGCCTCCACCTGCAAAACCTGTAAGACACTTCCATTTTACTTACTCTACTTACCTGACCAATGGCTGCCATCACTTACATTTCTCTCTCTCTGTGTTCCAGTGCCACTGACCTCCCCACCTGAGCCACAATCCAATCCCCGAGTTGTGTCCATAACTCATGATTCATAGATCATGTTTCTACTTCATCGTTCATATTTCATGTTCCATCTCATAGTTCGTAGCTCATGATCGAAACTTTTAGTTCACAGCCATCACCTGACTGTCAGAGTTATTTGTAAATAAAAGTTTTGTTATCACGTTTGAACCTTTTGCCTCCGTTCTGTGTCTGCGTTTGGGTCCATTCACCTGGTTTTGGCCACCCGGCCATAACAGTATTAATCAGAAATTAGAAAACAATTGCTTTCTTCTAAGGGACAGCAGAAGTTAATATTTTGAAAACCTATTTCTGTAGGTTTAGTGAAAATAACTTTTATAAAAATGGGTATTATTTAAAAACAACCTGCTGTGGTTGTTTACTTACCAAATACTGTTAAAATAAAATATATTAATAGTGTAGTTTGGCTCTACTTGTCACCCCAGAACGAAAGGTCACTGTAAAACAATAAAAAGTTATTCTAAGTGATCATCTTTATTGGCCAATGGGAGTTGTCTTGCCAAGGATGACAAGGTCATCATTGAAAAGTTTAAATGTGAAAATGATGCAACAGGACATTTTGAAACAATATGTTAGTCAGCATTCTCCAGTGTTTATGCAGAATGGCTTCACATAGTCTTAGACTTTAAGAGTTTATATATGAAATATGAACATAAATCATTTGATTGTGTGGCAAGTCATCTACAAAAGATTCCAAGAAGCTCAACATTTTATCAGATTTTCTGCAGGTGACATATACTGTTACTGACACATATCTGTATCTTTCTCATCTTCAATGAAAAAGAGATTTTGTAAATTCCCATTTATTGGAAGACTGTCAAAACAAAACAAAACAAAACAAAACAAAAAAGCCCATCAAAGAAACCTCAACAACATTAGAACAAACCTACAGTTTGCCAGTTAACAGACAGCCAAAGAGCACAAAGATGGAGTTGTTTGGCCGGAGAAACAGTAAATATGTTTGATCCAGACCAAAGGTAGCTTGTTATGGTTTGTGCATGCTCCATGGCCTTGTTGACTGAGCAGCTTGGATCTTTTGATTCAACTATGAATTCATGCATTATAAATATACTTAATGATGTCATAAGATCCGTACAAAAGTTGAAGTTGAACTAGAAATTGATCTTTCACAGTAGCAAATCTAGTGAAAACTAGATAAAAAAAATAAAAAAAAATAGGACAATGTCAGTGATAAACACCACGAGTTTCTACTGTGAAGAGTGAACTTACTTTTCACAAACAGTTATAACATCTCACATTTTAATAAATAGATAACTGAAAAAGTTAATATCCTTTTCAGTTTTTGTTTGGAAGAGCTGATTGTCTCTTCATATCTTTTTGAATCATTAAATTAAATATAGGTTATAGAAAAAGCACACATGCAGTTAGAGTATCAGCACACAAAAACACAAAAGTACTCTGTTGCTGTTGTGGTGAGTTGTTGATGGCTCGCTTTGATTGACACGAACAGCTCTACAAACTGAGCAGTGACCTGATTGGCTGTTGTGAGGCTAATGAGAAAAGCACAGTGGAGCAGGCACCACTTCAGGACAACATTTGCTTGCTGAAAACCTGCAGCAGGTAAGTCAGTATGATTTCATCATGACGCAAGAAAAACACAGAAATGTTTAAACAATGCTGAGTTGGTACTAAGGGGCCCAAAGTATACCAAACCACCCCCCTCCCCACTCTATTACTCCACCACCAGCCTGAACTATTGATACAAGGCAGGACGGATGCTTTCATGATTTTTACAGACCAAAATCTGAGTGAATCATAATCTCAGTTTCTTGTTCTTAGCTCACAGGACTGGCATCTGGTCTTGTCTTCTGGTGTTGTAGCCCATCAAAGTTCATCTTGATCAAGTCTACATCCCAACATTCAGTGAGTTGCTGCCATGTGATTGGCTGCATAGATATCTGCATCAAATAACATGAAGTGGTGAGCTATAGAGAAATGTAACAAGAACTTGCCGTGTAGTGAATACTAGAATATTAAGACATCTGCTTTTGAAATATTGGATGAAAACTGCACCGTACTTCTAAATAAAAGATACTAACAGACAAAACAGTGTTACAACTTGCCAACAGTATTTTGATCCTAACTCTGACTTGCTTTCCAGAATTTTCAGTAAAATGCTGGACGTAGTCCTAAGCTCTACCAGTTTCAACAAAGGAGGCTCTGGATCCACCTTAAATATCACAATAAATCAGTTATTCACTTTAGACCTAAAACTGGATAGGGTTGACTTTGTGGTTTGCATGTTTGCTAATTTTTACAAATGACTTAATTTTTAGTTTGAGGGTTTTTTTAGAGCAGGAATCATCTACATGTACTAAATATTATTTTCAGACAGCTAACAATACACACACAAATATCAACAATCGCCAATATTGGCTAGTAGTAACCTGGCAAGTTTACTTGTACAACTAATATTACCTTACTTAAGTCAGTTCTTGCTTAGTTCGTAAAGTCGTCTGTCCCTTCAGCCTAATCTGCATCTTTGCACTCGGACCGTTTTCACTTTTACTTATGAGAAACAAAAAAGAAGGAATTCCCTCTATGATCCCAGTCGTTAGCAGGTTTTAGACTCAATTTTAACATGAGGTTTCTAAACAACTTAATAACTCTATTAGGCAGGTGGGGATTCTTAACATCAAAGATAAAATCAATACAAAAAATCATTTGAAAAGCCTCTTCAGCTGATTGTACATTAATGCATTCACACAGTGATAAGAAAAATCAACATCCAGATTTTTGTTAGCAAGAGATAAAAGAGCAAACATTGTATTATACTACTGAGTCACCATCAGATGAACCCCCCACCACCATATCTGCAGAGAAATTTAAAGGTTGGCATTGATCAGATGATCAGATTGAGTTTATAGATAACTTTGGTAACGCCGTAACTTTCAAACAAATCTCCTGATTCTTTGAAGCACATACAATGAGGAAGAGGCTGCCTTGACTAAAGTAGCTGACAGGTGGGACAAGTTGCATAAAATGTCTGCCCTTCCTCCCACAATCCCCTGCATTGCCGTACAGAGCTGACCAATGTCATGTGGTGCCCTGTGTGATGTCACAGCAGTATAAAGGCCTCAATCGGCCGACCAGCTGCCCTGAGCAGAGTCAGCGTTCCCAGCCTGGACGCCTCGGCTGGAGGGACTGCTGTTACGAGGAAAACTACAAAACTACACGGCGGCGTAGGCCTGTAGTTTTGTTTTTTTCTTTGGGGTTCCTTTGAGGCTCAACTGTTCCCCTTTTGGATTTTCTGACTCCGTTTTCTGGATAAAGATTTTAGATTTCCTGCTGAGCGCCCAAATCTGGGCTTCCCAGGCATCCTTGTCCAGACAAGTAAGTGTCTTTAAAGTTTTTTTTATACTTTTGTGATTAATAAGCTCCAACAGAGAACCAGACAAAGTGATTTTTTAAATATTTTTTTAGCTGAAGGTTAGAGCAGGGCATCCCAGAATAGCCGCTGAGAACATCAGATTGGATCCCAGCTGAGTGGCTGATGGCTTTTTAAGGGAATCAGCAGCAGGGCTATCAGTTGCCCCTTCAGATATGTGCCACATGGTGCCTGTCAATCAAACTGAGATGTGTTGGGTTGGAGGTGGTGATATTTTTAGTCGTTGGCTTTAGCGCCCAACCCCCGGGCACGGATTGGGGTGGTGGTGGTGACTGACTGCAGCAACACCTCAAGAAGCTTTTATTTTAGAGCACAGAATAGTCAACAGCTGAGCCCAGTTTGTATTTTAGTTTTATTAAATGTATTTAGAATAAATTTAACATCATTTAGTTAATATAATGTTTTGATCTTGCAGCCTGTGTTTTATTTTTCAAGTGGAGGTTCTTGCATTTAGCTGGTTTACGCTGTCATTGCTTTTAAGATGTTTCCAGACGTGTCCTATAATTTAACAGCCCAAGAAAATTGATTTGCAATTTTAAAAAGTACATAAAATCTCAGTTAAGTGTTTTTGTTGTTGTATTAAATACATTCACTGTGTAATTTATTTTAACTGTTTATAAAAATCTTATAATATGAATACAAATGAATAAAGTTAAAGATAAAGCAGGACTCAGTTATAACAGAAAATGTAATAATTCTTAGAATTATTAGCGAGTTATCTTATTTCTGCTTTTAAAGCTGAAATTAAATGATTAGTAATAATTATTCAGTGTTTACATTATTATTGCTGCTTCTTTTAGGTCTCATCATTATTTTACCAAATTCTGGATTTTAAAAGTGAGCAGCAAATGAACGTTTCAGTCCAGACAGTCTGAACTCTGGTGGAGTGAGAGTGTAACTAATGTGTTATAAACGCTCCCCTTGCTGGTCGGCTTTGCCTCCGGCTCAGTTTCTGAAATCTGACATGATGTGATCGTTCAGTGTTTTTCATCTGTTTAGCTATATTCAGTCTTTGTTATTGTTCAGTAGGTCCCACATCATAACTGTTATGATATTATTACTCCGCATGCTATAAAGATGAGAACATGTTTCTTAAGAGGTTTAAAAATGTTGAAAAACTCATGTTAATCATTTAAAAGTAAAACTATATATGTCTTTATGTTTTTATTCACACAATATTTTTAGGGGCTTAGGGTAGTCCTTTTTGTTATTTATTACACAATGATTGCTATAAATTGTTAATTATTTACTAATTTTAAATAAATAAAATAATTAAAATAATAAAATATATTACTCTTTTATGATGATGACATATATGATTTTATATATAAAATTATTAATGTCGTTAATAAAATAATAAATAATATTAACATTGTGATTCTTTGGATGGAGAGTAAATTTTATGGTATTCAAAAGATCAGATTAATTGGATGAACTGTCAGATATTTGGATGTTCATCTTCTCTTTAGTGTGAAGGAAACAAATGAGACTTTACAATTGGAAATAAAATTAATTTTTATGTGTTGTTGGGATGATGGCCTGGAAAACTAATGGACTAACAATTATTAAATTACAAAATAAAATTAAAAAAAATACATAAACATACTTTAAAAATTAATTTTATTAATGGCCCATTCTCCTTACAAAGTGAGATTAAGAATTTTAGCTCAATTGTTTACGGCAATAAGATAATTCCACACATCATAATATATCAAATAAAATTATTGATGTCTTTATGTTGAAATGATAATTATTATTTTTTGGTTTGAAGCTCAAAATGTTTTGTTTTCTTGAGATTTTTTTTTTTTTTCGACTAGTTGAAGTTGAATTACCTTAATCACCAGAGTGGGAGTTATAATTTCAGAAGAATTATACGCCTAGTTAATTTCCTGCTATTAAAGTCCATATCACTGAAAAGAGGTAATTGATTGGTTGACTGGAGGTCCCAACCATCGCTTTAATGATTCTCAGCAGAGCTGATCAGAAGCAGCTCAAGCTCTCTCAGATTGGAGTTAACTTTAAGAGCAAACGTGTTCAGGAAATAAGTATTAGATCATGGAAGAGTGTGAACTGCTGCCTGTCTCTTTGTTGGCCCTGAGATGCACCAGTGATCTGTCCAGGGATTGGCACCAGCCCCGCTTTGGTGCCCCCAGCTGGGTTTCCCACTGGCTGGACATAAACAGGACACAAACCTGAGAAACATGCAGGATGCAGTCATACGTAACAGCTACCTAATTTGGCTCCTTTTGAGCCCGGGAACTTTAGAAGTTCATTTCCAATGCAGGCATCTGCAACAGTGTTCGTTTGGTGACTACCAGCAGCTTTTTTGCTTCCACTCTCCCACCACTTGTGAATGAGAATCCAAGACGTCACCTGACGAAGCAATGCTAAGTGAGCTAGCCACCCTTACAAACATGAACTCAGACTTAAAGCCTATTACTGTGGGTTGGAAAATGCCTTTATTAATCTGAAAGTGGCACTTAGAAACTTCTCATTTCAAACTTCCTGTTAATGCAAGTTACTGATAGCAATGGCTAGAGTCACATTTGTAAAATACAGCCTTTATTCTGTTATTAAAGGCTCTTTACCTCACAATATATAACACCTTGAGGCGACTGCTGTTGTGATTGTGTTGTATAAATAAAATTGAATTGAAGTGAATTTTGGGTTAATGAATCACTTATTTAATGTGGAAACTGTAAACGGCCCATCCACACACCACATGGGACTAAAAGGTTTTAACATCATCAGAACAAAACCCCACTTTCTATAACTGAGACACGATGCATCCATATCGTGGTTTTCCTTTAAGAATCTGTAAAGTAAACATATTAAATTTTACAATTTCGTTTTTTACAAAAAAGTTCAATTATTAGATAAAAACCCTGAGGAAAAGCACACTATCATAAAATCACAGCCCAATCTACTGAATGAACTGAAACCTGAGTGCAGATTCCCAGTTTTAAACTGGTGTTCTGATCTGCCTGATCAGCTAGTGGTTTATCAGCCAGACTCTGAGGAGCCTGGACTACATCTGGGGATGTCGCTCCTAAAATAAACTCACCAGAGTTACTGTCAGCACACTAACCATCAAAGAGAAGCTATGGACACAACAGGGCATCTACAGAGCCTCAGATACAGGTGTTTGTGTTTTTACACATGTTTTATTTATTGGAGTGAGCAGCAGTGGGATATTTGATGCAGTTTCATGAAGACAAAGATAGTGTAGTTTCTTAGAGTGCTGAAAGATATTTGTTGTGTTAGTCACATTTGAATATTTTAAAACTGATGCTGTGTATCTGTGTATGATGGGCAAACTCTGTAAAGACATTCTAAGTGGAGATGATCTAATTCATCTGTGGTCGTTACCAAAACACAGGAAGATGTCTTCATTTTTCCAGATAAGGAATATAAAGACATGTATTTGGTACAGAATATGCAAAGGTTCATCCTGAAATATATTTCTCACTCAGATTATAGAAGAACGTAATGCTTGTAATATTGTTCTGCACATGAATGGTTCCAAATGTGTCTTTCTTCATATCACCTATATTACCCACAATGCACCTTAAATTCATAGGACTCATAAGTGAAGGTTACAGTATTACTGCTGTCACTGCATTCTTGGGTAAAACTCTGCTCCAGTGGTGATTCCCTTTGAGATGTCCAAACTGAAGTTAAAGCCGTCTCACTAACTTTGGAAAAGAAAAAGAAAAGCTTGTCTGAAGTCGTGCTGTTTGACTGACAGCATGAAAAAACCCAAAGTCATCCAAAGTCAAAGTTGCTGTTTCCAATGTAAAGGTATAGTTAGCTTTAGATTTGTCCTTTACAGCCCTGTCTCTGTGGATAATTCAATAAAAAGGTACAAACCATGAATTATGTCTATAAACAAAAATAGTTAGAGGCTATTTGTAAAAATCATCTGGACTCGTGAGTTAAACTAAAAAAATCTCAAGTCTTAACCCTATAATGCCCTTTGAGTTTCTGAGACGTCGATCTCATCAACATGATCAATACATAATTTCAAAATGTTATGGACAAAACTCTTTTTTTTGTCTAAAATTAACATTGTTGTTAACAAAAAGTTGCCAAAAACACCCAATGTATCCCATGCAATACAAAATATAGAATAAATATAGAATAAAATATATCATACACAACATGTTAGAGCAAAAAACAAATACATTTGTGGATTTTGTTTATAAGGGTTAATAAACATGGCTGGCTATGTTTTGACGGGTTGGGTCTTACAGGGTTAAAGAGTGCATCTTAGTTTTCTCCAAAACTGTAAAAAACTAACAACAAACGTCTCTCACAAAAATAATTAGAGGCTAAAAACTGCTGAGCTGAACTGGAGCAGTCTCAAAGATAGACCTTATCTCTCTGGATTGATTCCTCTCATCCCTAAAAAAAATCCCTGTATGTCCACTTCCTAGCATGATGTGGAGTGATACTGATATTTGCTGCCGGGTAATGCCAACAACATGGTCACGAAATTCAACTTCACTGTTATTGATTCATTTGGATCATTTGGTAACTAAAATGAAAAAACAATGTTTGAAAGGACGTTTCATTTTATGCTGGACTAATTTGTTGATGTTGTCTGACGTGTCCACTGACTGTGTCTTTGTCTTATTTGTGTGTAGGGTGCCAGCCGACATGTCAACACAAGCACCGACATTCACACAGCCGCTACAGAGCGTCGTGGCACTTGAGGGTAGTGCCGCGACGTTTGAGGCTCAAATTAGTGGTAAGACAGCTTCCAGGCTGAACCGACTCACATGTTGAACCCGACCATTTGTGACTGTCAGCATTGTCAAATATTCCACGATTGCTACAAAATAGTACTTTTCTGTCGTCCTCAGGTTCTCCAGTTCCCGAGGTGAGCTGGTTCCGTGATGGCCAGGTTCTTTCCACCACCACTCTGCCAGGTATACAGATCTTGTTCAGCGATGGCCGCGCTGTTCTGAGGATTCCTGCTGTGACGGCTGCACACAGCGGAAGGTTTTCTGTTAGAGCCACGAACGGAGCTGGACAAGCCACAAGCACCGCTGAACTCCTCGTTACAGGTGAGAGCAGGGAGGCTGGGACACCGGTGACCTGGGAAAACACAGGAAACATACACTAACGTATTTACCCATTCAAATCATTGAATTCAGGTGTTCCAATCACTTACATAGTCACTGGATCCTATAGCATTCAGACTGCTGCTACAAACATCTGGTTTGCTCTCAGACCTCAACCTCAAGGTCCAACAGGCAAAGTTTTCTAAAACCATGTAAATGCGATAGCTCAAGAATAAGGGGATTTAATTCATTCATTCATTTCGTACACCTTACCTTTCTACTACAACTCTCCATCATCTCAATTATCAGTTTGCAGTTTGCTTGTTGCTGAATGTGTAAACCAATACACTATAGAGGCAGAAAGAGATGCCCAAAATGGCAGTATCATAAATACCATCAAAAGCAGCAGAGGCGCAAATACATTTAAAAACAAATAATTATTGTTGGAAGGGCTTAAGTATCTCTGGGTCTTGTTCACGTGTGACAGGAGAAGGGAGTCGGAGATCGACAGACGGATTGGTGCAGCAGCTGCAGCGATGCGGACGCTGTACCGGTCTGTTGTGGTGAAGAGAGAGCTGAGTGTAAAAGCCAAGCTCTCAATTTACCGGTCGATCTACGTCCCTACCCTCACCTATGGTCACGAGCTGTGGGTAGTGACCGAAAGAACGAGATCGCGGATACAAGTGGCGGAAATGAGCTTCCTCCGAAGGGTGGCTGGCCTCTCCCTTAGAGATAGGGTGAGAAGTTCGGCCATCCGGGAGGGGCTCAGAGTAGAGCCGCTGCTCCTCCACATCGAAAGGAGCCAGTTGAGGTGGTTCGGGCATCTGACAAGGATGCCTCCTGGGTGAGGTGTTCCGGGCATGTCCCACCGGGAGGAGGGCAGACCCAGGACACGGGGGGGGCGGCACCTTGGCGTTCCCCCCGACAAGCTGGAGGAGGTGGCTGGGGAGAGGGAGGTCTGGGCTTCTCTGCGTGGGCTGCTGTCTCTGATAAGCGGAAGAAGACGGATGGATAATTAATGTTGCTACATCTATGCTACAGTAAAATGAATCTTAGATGAGATCCTTAAACTCTCTGTCGGTTAGTGCGAGTCTAAATGTATCCTGCTGGTCTTTGACGGGGGTGGATGTGGGATGACGTCCGGTCACTTAATCCAGTGATAAACTCAGTATAGATGCAGCTGTTGCAGCATATCATTGCATAAAGTTATTAACAAACTTAAACCTACTGAGGTCTGAATCATTGATTTTAATTTATTAATGATAATATAAAAGACATCAGGACTCCATGTTGGCGGTCATTTTATCATGTACACACGTACACTTGCTAGTACCAGCTTGGTTCCCTTTTGTTTTCAATTTCTTTTCAGTTTTCAGTTTTTCATGAGATAGCTTTAACAAAGTGATTTTGGTCCACATTGACATGACAGCATCACGTTGTTATAGCAGATTTGTTATCTGCACAGAAATGGATGTAAACTGCAGTTACCAGATTAGAACTCTTCATTTTTATTTATTCGCCTTTGGCTCTTTTAGTTAGGTTACTGCTCGGTAAAGGATGTCATCATTAAAATCAAGCTAATCTTCTATCTCTGCAGTGGAGACAGCACCTCCAAATTTCCTTCAAAGACTTCAGAGCTTAACAGTGAGACAAGGCAGCCAGGTGAGGCTGGATGTGCGAGTGACAGGAATCCCGACACCAGCTGTTAAATTCTACAGAGAAGGGGCCGAGATTCAGAGCTCAGCCGACTTCAGGATTCTCCAAGATGGAGACCTGTATACTTTGTTGATCGCTGAAGCCTTCCCAGAGGACTCTGGGACATATTCTGTGACTGCCACTAACAACAGCGGACGGGCCACCTCCACTGCTGAATTGCTAGTTCAGGGTAAGCACCACAGATTAATTAATTCTTCAAAAACGTCAAGTTTGGTCAAAATATTTTATGTTGACACAAATAATCCTCATAATAATTGAATACTCCAGTTTTTAATATGTGTTAAATGACCATTTACCATAATTAATCAACCTAAACTTTCATTTCTGTTGTTGTTGCAGGTGAGGAAGCTGTGCCAGCTAAGAAACTGAAGACTGTTTCCACATCCCAAATAACGGCTTCCCAGAGTCGAGTACAGAGGGTGAGATAACTAAGTGTTCTAGGAAACAATTTAAGTTGATTGAAGGAGAAAGCCTAAGCTTAAATAGTAAATACTTCTTTTCCCAGTATTATACAGGCACTTCTGCCTGATTGTCATGTTATGCAGACAGTATTGATCATAAAGTCTGCTAAAAAATACATGAAAAAGTAACAGAGTGTGGAATTAATGTGTATAAGGTCATGTTCGTATCTCACTTCTTAGTAAATATAAAACTTTCCCCTTTTGAAGGTGGAGACTAGTTTCCAGGCCTCCACTAAGAGGGAGATCCATGCAGGGGAAGTAATGATCACTCAGCATTTGGCTCACAAAACCCCCCCACGGGTTCCTCCAAAGCCGACCTCCAAGTCCCCGCCGTCCTATGTTTCTAAGGTGACGGCAGGACGTCAGCAGTCCCCTTCGCCTGTCAGACATGTGAAAGGGCCAACACCGACACCCGTCAGGTATAAAACTGTGATCTCAGTGAAGGCAGGTGGTCATCTAAATTGACTACATGAACTGACTGATCTACGTCGTGTGTTGTTGTCTACAGACCAGTGTCTCCATCCACCAAACTGTCTGTTTCTCCCATCCGACCAGTCAAGTCTCCCATCATGACCAGGAAACAGGTCAGAGCATCTATCTGGAGTCTACTTTCACTTTCAAGATGCTGTAACAGTAACTTAGTGTACATGTCTCGGTTTGTTTGGTGTTTCAATTTGCTCATCACCAAATACCAACTTTAACTTAAGTTACTAATGATAACACTTAAATTGCAGCATATTTCATGTATTTAACTGTATTAGGTGCCATCTTCAGGTGTGGGGCAGCAACACAATTAGTGACTCTAATTCTGAATACCTTCTAGTTTTTGTCCAAATATTCTTGATCACTGATGCACTAATGACTGTTCCTGCAACCGTCCTGTTTTCTCTGGTATTGTTATTCTTGTCTTCCTGCAGAGATACAGGCTGTAAGTTACTGTTAGAAAGTAGTATATATGATGTAACTGAAATTACAGCATTTGGCAATTTTTAGAGGCAACATGAAAATCTGCAGGAGATCACATGTAACATCAGGATACAGAGGAAAAATAAAACACAATGAATAAAGTCTGAAAACTAGTTCATAAAGTGGCTTTGATCTGTCTCTCAAAGCACACACACAACAATTACTGTTAAAATTTGCAAACCTTTATTTTTTGAATATGTGTTAGATATAACGTAACCTCATCTACTTGCAGGTATCCACCTCTGCAGAGGTTCTGCCACCCTGGAAACAGGGAGACTACGCGACTGAAGCGAGCTATACCAGCATGGCAAGCATGACCGCTGTCAGCAGCACCACTCAACTTCATATGCAGAAGCACTGGGAGCAGCAGGTGGCTGCCACCAGAGAGGTGAGAGTGGCACAACCTGCATGCTGGTTAACTCAACTCCATCAGTACATCCAACCTGACATGTTAGTGGGTTTTATTTGTGACTGCAGAATGAATACGGACAAATACTTTGTTTTTAATCATCACTAACTTTTATGTTATGAACATGTTGGCCCTGCTGTGCCGATGTATTGGATGTAAAGTGAACGTGCATTTATTTTCTGTTCTTTCTATCTTCTTGGTTTATTTTCTTTTAATGCAGCTTTGTCCTTCCTTGGTTATTAGCTGTGGCTTCTAATGTGATTATCCTGTTTGCCAAAGCGTGACTCTTTTTCATTTTGACCCAGTCTTTCTTCAGGACATTGTTACAGTTTTGACTTCACTCATAATATTAAAATCATATTTATCGAATTGAACTCATCACAGAGATAATATCAGTAACAATCAAGCACTGGGCAGCAAAAGGGTCAGTTTTGAAAAAATTATGTTCAATCCAAAGAAAAAACAAAGCTCTTTTTAAGAAGGTATGGCTGTTGTGAAAAATTCAAAATCAGTTTGCAAACAAGAAGTTTCTGTGAGGTCTTTTAGAATTGAGTTTATAGGCATATATAAAAAGCCTAAAATTACAAACTATTTTCACTGATTCACATACATTTAGTGGTGCATCAGGGGCAGTTTGTAGTATGTTGCTTCTAGACAAACTCTGACTTGAGGAGTTGAGACTGAACAACTGGCCTTACAGTACAAAAGGTGGATAACATATTCTGTATTGTAAACAACAGCTGTACAGTGTGAACATCTCATGTTGTAACCATAGACTGTATAAAAAAGATGGATGTAGCTACTACGTCATTCATTGGTTTGTGGATGATCATTTTGATGCTTCAAGTGTGACTTTTTGTCTTTTTGTCCCGCATGTTTCTCTTGCTTAGCTCTAAATTGGGAGTTATGGGCTAACGCCAGGCCTAGCTAGCTGGTTACGAAAGGTCCTCTGTTTGCTGTGATGTTAGATAGGAACACATTTTGGCTAACAAAGAAGATTCTAAAAATACGATGCAGTGTTTAGAATAACTGAACAGCTGACTCCCACTCGCCATGTTCCTTTTTAATGCAGCTGTAAAACATGTAGTGCACGTAGAACAGCAAGAGTAATTACAGTGCAACAGACATCTGCCCCCCAAAGCTGAAAGGTAATCGGACTCCACTCTCAATAAGACTGTTAAAGTTTAGACGCTGCACTAGTCAGCAATCATAAGAGAAAAAAGGAAGGTCCCATTTTAACCATACACAGCATGTTTATTGACATTCTAGTAAATAAGAAAAGTTTATTATAGAGCACTTTTTACAGGCATAAAAATCACAAAGTGCTGTACAACAACAACAAAAAAAACTAAGAATAATCACAATAAATTAAAATAGCCAGCACTGCGTAATTTAAATATGAAGTTTTTGGCTCAGGAGAGTGAGAGAAGAGAGAGTGTTTGGTCACCTTGTTGAGAAAATGACCCACATACTGAGGGCTAGAGTTCTTGCAACAGTCCCCTGGGTTTGTGTCTTCCCACGGCCATCTTATGCTTTTAATTCATTAGGTGACTGCAGATCAGGATGGTAGAGCAGCTCATCTAATAATCGGAAGCATGAGTTGATCCATGGCTGCTCCGATCTGCAGGCCAAGAATCCTTGGACAAGATACTTAACACCAAGTTGTGAATCTTGGATAGAAATTAGTGCTTGTGTGAATGGGTGAAGTTGTATATTCATCCATTCAAACAAGCACTCAAAGTTGTATAAAGCACTTTGAGTGCTCAACTAGGGTAGAAAAGTGGTATAAAAGAAACAGTTCATGTACCACACCTTTTCTGTGCACTCTACACTATTCTGTGTAGCAAAAGGTTAAAAAAGAGAACATATTTTAATAGCAACGACTATCAGTATCTGGATGCAGATCATATCTTGTAAGGAAATGGGGCATTATTATGTCTTGTTCTTCAACTATTTCTGCTTTTCTAAAATAAATCACAAGTTGAAATCAGGTACATGTCTTTACTTCAATCATAAGTGATAAAGACTGCGTGATATTTCACTTCTGTGTTGCATGACTTTATGGATGCTTTATTTGTCATGGTTTTTTTTCACTCCTTAAGGCTTTTGGTGGAGCATTGTCTTCTCTGAGATCTGTGTGCTGCTTGTTGTGTCTTCAGGATGTGGGAGAAAAAAAGGCTGAGGCAGTGGCCACAGTGGTGGCTGCTGTTGACCTTGCTCGTGTCCTCAAGCCTGTGCATGGGGAGGGTGGTCGGAAAGAGGAAGAGGAGGATGTGGAGTTGAGGATAAAGCAGCAGGCGGCAGCAACTGCAGAGAAACAAGTTATTGCAACAAAAACACTTCCTATTGAGCCTGCTGTGTCTGCAGAGCAGCACAGAGTCCAGGTCTCTCAGGTTGGACGAGTTCCCTGAATTCAGTTACATGAGTCTCATTTTAATGATATGGAGCATCAACTTTCCTAACACACTCTGTTGATTACTCCAGATTCAGAGAACAACAGAAATCTTCTCCTGTGTGGACACTGGTGTCGTCCAGCCCCCAGTTCCACATTTCACAGTTTCTAAAGTTTCTGTTCCTAAACATGAACCTAGACATGAGGTAAGAAGAACAGCGTGAGGCCATCGTCGTCCCAAAACCTTCATTTATATGTGAACATCTTAACATACAGTTTTCCTTCAGTCTAATTCCCTTTCCCTTTTTGTCCTCACAGTATCACCCATCCTACCACAGCATTTGTGTCTTTTAAAGACTTCCCCATCATAACATCCACTAGCTATAGTTTGTGGTTATTACATAACAGCAATAGTAACACTGATCACATTGTTCTTTTTTTTCTTAGATATGACTTTACTTTGTGTTTTGGTTCAGAGTACTAGTCTGTAGAATGGATGAAGCAGTCACCTCATGGAAAAACCATCTAAATCAGCTATCATCAGCTAATCCCACCTCACTGATTAAATCAGTCACAGCAAAGAAACACTGGCTGTTTCTTAACCTGTTTCAGTTTTAGTCCGGTTTTATCTGGTTTAGATTTCCTGTTTAGCTTCAGTGTCTCTTGCTCACTAATCCCCAGCAGAATTTGGATTTACTATCTGTGTGTGATGGTTAATGCTGTTCTCATTGGCTGATCAGGTGTCCCTTGCTGGCTCTGCCATCGCTACACTGCACAAAGAGCTATCCTCCCCTTCCACCCCCAGAAAGATCATCAAGCCTGTCAAATCTCCCAGTCCGTCTCGACAGGCGGCGGTGGAGGTTCATGTGATACCTGAGCCCTTCCCACCGCCGTTCAGAGATGTTCGATATAAGACTCAACTTGACAGCAGGGGCGCTTATGCATTTAGTGAGGAAGAATTTGAGGAATGGGAGCCTCAGGTTGGTCTGATGTCCTCACTGCTATCGTTCCTAACGTTCCTCAACTTAATCCTGTGTGGATGTTCACCTGAGTTCTTCTATCTATCTTAACGCAGCAGCAACTGATACGCTGCCTTTCACCTCCCTCATGAAGAATCCTCCTCCTCTTATTCCTGTCTTTGCTGCTTCACCTTCATCCCTCTGTCCTCTTTATATGTTTTTTTGTCTAATCTAACCTGTTTTCTCCCTTTATTCTAACAGAACCCCATACTTTGTTTTCTTTGGGGACAATTTTTAAGTTGTCTTGTTGGTTTCTGCAGGAGGTGGCTGCAGTGCCTACAAGATCCCAGGAGCCTGTCGTTCCACCAACTCTTATTGCTGTGAGTACTTTTCCTATCTACTTTGTGTTTCCAATTAAATTCAGTTTATTAATAAAGAGCTAGTTGGCAACAATGTACCTTAAATATTAGAGAGAAAACCTGATCCAGCCCCAACCACACACTGTATCAAAATAAAGACCCAGTGAATGTAGGGTAAAATGTTTTGTAATGAAAGCTTTAAAAAATGACTGATCATTTCACTTGTACAAAGTGCTGCATCTGACTTCATAACAGCCTTCCTGTCATCAGTTTTCATAATAATACTACACAATTACAGTTTGTGATTCAAATGTATCTATTGCACATTTAATGTAAGAAATAATATATTTTTGCATTTTTTGCACGGCTAAGTGAAGCCAATAATGTACGAGAACTTGTAAACAATTCACAACATAATATTATAGAAATATGATCGTTCTTTCTCTCCCTTAGTACTCTCGCTACAGCATTTAGGATCAATTTTTAGGCATTTAACAGAGCTTATACAACAGCCTGATAAGGAATTAGTCTAGCCTAGAAGTAACACATGCATGAACTAGTTTTCAGCATGTCTTTGAGTCAGCTTGTCTTTAATTTTGATAATATTACACAAAGGAATGAGGGGGACATTTTAATGTGTGAGTTAAAGAGCGTATTCTGATCAATATTTACTCCTAGTAGGCCTTTTTGACTTCAGAATATAACTATTCGAATTGTTAAAGAAACTGCTATAAATGTGATGTAAAATTCCTGTACATGCTGTAAACTTCATCACGACAATTTCAGGGACTGAAGAACCTGACTGTGACAGAAGGCGAGTCAGTGACCTTGGAGTGCAAAATCAGCAGTCACCCTTCCCCTGTCATAATCTGGTTCAGGGAGGACTACAAGATCGAGAGCTCCATTGACTTCCAGATCAGCTACGAGCACGGATTTGCCAGGCTGATTATTCGTGAGGCATTTGCTGAAGACAGTGGCCGGTTTACCTGCACTGCCACCAATGAAGCAGGAACTGTGAGCACCTCCTGCTACCTGCTTGTAAAAGGTATCTATGTTGGAATGATAAGCCAAAGTAAAGCTGTGAAGCTTGTATGGAAATGAATACACTGTAGAGGAGAAAAACAACCTGCTCTCACCCGGTACACTTGAAAATTGATGAACACAACAGACTCAAATGTCCAAGTTGTGGACATGCTAAAACGTGTTAAACTACAGATCATCAAGTTTTATATAAACTAATTTGACTTTCACTTTCTCTTGTAGTTTCAGAAGAAATTGAAAGCAGAGAGGAAACAGCTGTCACAGAAATTGCAATCACACAAGAAAAAACGTGAGTTGTAAAAGTCAGATTCATTCTTTGCAGATTTATAGTCATGTAAGAATCCAAAGCTGCAGAATTGATAAAGCTATTGCTCCTCTTCAGTGTTGCAGCTGAAGCAAAGCTGCAGACGGTGACAGAGTTTAGTGCAGGAGAACCTGCAGCTCCATTCTTCATCAAGAAACCCACTGTGCAGAAGCTAGTGGAGGGAGGAAGTGTTGTGTTTGAATGCCAGGTTGGAGGAAATCCAAGACCTCACATTATCTGGAAGAAGAATGGCGTGCTGCTTACCACTGGATACAGGTGATACAGATTATAAAATACATACAGGAAAAAATGGATACCCTGCTGAATATCTGAGTTTGCTGACTTGCAAAGAATTGACAGAGACAAAATATCAACCAGAAATCTAGAAAAAAATCCATAAAAGTTATGAATTGATTTGCACAACAATGAATGAAATAAGTATTTGATCTCTTTGATTTCATCTCCTATCTGTGGAAGAAACAGGAACAATTATAGTCCTGCTCCGTTATGAGTCAGCTTTTTTGTAATGTTTGCACTGTTTTTAATGTTTTAGATCAGACCTTAATAATTACCACAACTGTGATAATTATCTTTATTAACATGTAAGTAACTTACCTGTATTTAAAGGTTCAGTTATTTTCTTTATGACGTCCTTTTAACAGTGGTCCTATGATGACCATGTTATTGCATAGTTAAGCAGGTTAGTGTCTTTGAAAAGACATATTTACATCACTGGCTAATGTTTTTTGTGGATTTGCTTAACTTGAGCTAGCTATCATTGTCTTTTGTACACTGTACACTCTCTAGCACATCATTTTTTATTGTGTTTTATAAAAATCCTCTTTACTTTGTAAGTAATGGCAGTGACAAACCAAATTTGTTGTTGAAATCATGCTGTGATGATGGAGCACTAGCTTGTTTTGGTTTTCTTATCAGATACAAAGTTGCCTACAAGGAAACTGGAGAATGTAAACTGGAGATCTCAATGACCTTTGCTGATGATGCCGGAGAATACTCCATCTTTGCTAAAAATCCCCACGGAGAAGCTTCAGCTTCCACCAGCCTGTTGGAGGAAGGTACTGCCATCCTTTTTTTTGTTTTTTGCAGTTTTTTAAAACTTTCTTTAAAAATCACTTTGAAAAGATGTGTCTGGCTTTATCTGCGTATCTGTATCTGTGTTTACAGAGGAATATGAAGCACATATGAAGCAGCACGATGTAACATATAAAACTGAAGTGACTACAACAGTGGTTCAGGAACCCTCTGTGGTTATGAGTCAGTATGAATTGGAACAGAGGAGGACAATAACCCCGATGAGCTTTGTCTCAGAAACGGTACTTGCGCTATAAACATTTGCAGTGCTGTGATAACAGATCTCAATCTACGGTTCATAATTAATGTTCATCATTTTTGTAGGAATTCCTCATTTCAGCCTTTGAGGAGAGGATAATACAGAAGATCGAACTGTGTATCATGAGAATTACTTACAAAGAGCTTGTGGCAGAGGACGGCGAGCTGGTAGTGACTATAGCAGATGAAGAGGCAGCGCAGCCAGCCTTTGACACACCAGTGAAAAACTACAGGATCATGGAGGGAGCGGGAGTCACTTTCCACTGCAAGATGGTTGGAAACCCACTGCCAAAGGTATTGAGACACATTCATATAGTGAAACAACTTTCACTCATCCAACCAAAGCTGGGTATGTCAGAGTGATGCTTCATAATAAATAATTTGGTTTGCCAAGAAATATAGGTTTTTGGCCTTTATTTATTATTTTGTAAATACCATTCCAGCATTGCTGTAAAGAGAAACATTTAAATCTGACACTACAACAAACAGCTATGTTTCATGCTTTCTGTCGAGTCATCGCAGTCTCACAGTTTTACAGCATTTAGCCAGCTTTGTTGAACTACTGTCATCTTGTGCCAGATTGCCTGGTACAAAGATGGCCAGCGCATCAGGCCTAGTGGGCGTTACCAAATTGAAGTTCTTCAAGATGGACGAGCCAGTCTTCGTCTGCCTGTGGTGCTACCAGAGGATGAAGGCGTGTACACTGCTTTTGCCACAAACATGAAGGGAAATGCAGTCAGCTCTGGAAAGCTTTATGTGGAGGCATCCGAAGCTGTAACACCGCAGAGATACACACCACAGCCAGCAGTACAGAGGATAAGGTATAATCTAATGATGGCACAATTAAAAAAGAAATAAAAAAAATCACATATCGCCATGAGAATTGGACAAAAGCTATTTTGGCTTATAGCTTAGCTTTAAAAAAGGCAGACAATATTGGTGACTAGCAGAATAATAGTGGTGCTTTAATAATACACTAATAATACACACACATTTTAACAAGCGCATGATATCAGATTGAAAGCTTTCAAAGCTTCTATCCACTGCATTTTTTAAAATTAAAATTTGTTTTGTTAAACTGCAGCCATGTCAAATAACGACACTGCTTCTTTCTCAGATCTACATCTCCTCGTTCTCTGAGCCGCTCTCCAGGGCGTTCTTCCAGCCGATCTCCTCGGCGTTCTCCTGCCCGTCGATTTGACGAAACAGATGAGGCTCAGCTCGAAAGACTATACAAACCTGTTTTTGTCATGAAGCCCTCCTCAATAAAATGTTCTGAGGGGCAAACTGCCCGATTTGATTTGAAAGTTGTTGGCAGGCCAATGCCTGACACATACTGGTTCCACAATGGTAAGAATAGAAAAGGTAGCAGAGAAAAATTTCTTGATGTCTACCTTTGTTTTCTGATTCAGCCTCTCAGTCAACTCATTTTGCCCTTCTTTTCCCAGGACAACAAGTGATCAATGATAACACACACAAGATAGTGATTAAAGAGGATGGTACTCAGTCCCTGATCATTGTCCCAGCCATGCCACAAGACTCTGGAGAGTGGACGGTTGTTGCTCAGAATAGAGCTGGACGGGCATCTCTCAGTGTAACTCTTACTGTTGATGGTGAGTGATGTATAGCATTCTTGAACTAATAATTTATTTTTAGTTACACAAAAGATCATATTGTTAGACATTGTTTTGTTTTTTTGTTTTGTTTTTTGCTATCTATAGCTCAAGAAACCCTGGCACGTCCTCAATTTGTTGAAAAGCTGAAAAACATCACTGTAAAGCAGGGCACTCTGGTTGAGTTGGCTGTCAAAGCCATTGGAAACCCCCTGCCAGACATCGTGTGGCTGAAAAACAGTGACATCATCACCCCACACAAGCATCCACAGATAAAGTATGTAATATCTGGTATTCTATATTTTGTTTTCAGGGCAGTATAAAAATGCTTAGTTCAGTATGTGTGGCCTTTTACTTTTTCAGGATTGATGGCACCAAAGGAGAAGCCAAATTCCAGATTCCATCTGCTTCAGGCTCAGACAGTGCCTGGTACACTGCTACAGCCATCAACAAGGCTGGTAGAGACACCACTCGCTGCAGAGTCAATGTTGAGGTGGACTTTGCTGCCCCTCAAACCGAGAGAAAGCTCATTATTCCGAGAGGAACCTACAAAGCTAAAGAGATTGCAGCGCCCGAGTTGGAGCCGCTTCATTTGCGATACGGTCAAGAGCAGTGGGAGGAGGGTGATCTTTATGACAAAGAGAAGCAACAGAAACCACAATTCAAGAAGAAGCTGACATCTATCAGAATGAAGTGTTTTGGACCAGCCCACTTTGAGTGTAGACTCACTCCTATTGGTGACCCCACTATGGTAGTGGAGTGGCTGCATGACGGCAAACCTCTGGCTGCTGCTAATAGGTTGCATATGGTCAATGAATTTGGATACTGCAGCCTTGATTATGAAGTTGCCTATGCTAGGGACAGCGGTGTTATTACTTGCAGAGCCACAAACAAATTTGGAGTTGACCAGACCTCAGCCACCCTGATCGTCAAGGATGAGAAGGGACTTGTTGAGGAAACACAACTTCCTGAAGGCAGGAAGGGAGCATATAGGATGGATGAGATTGAGCGCATGGCTCATGAGGGAGGACCTGCAGGAGTCGGCGCTGATGAAGAATCTGAAAAGACAAAGCCTGATATTGTCTTGCTTCCTGAACCAGCAAGGGTGCTGGAAGGCGACATTGCACGATTCCGCTGCAGAGTGACTGGTTATCCGGCACCAAAGGTTAATTGGTACCTCAACGGACAACTTATCCGCAAAAGCAAGAGATACAGACTTCGCTATGATGGTATTTACTATTTAGAGATTGTTGACATCAAGTCCTATGACTCAGGAGAGGTTAGGGTGGTTGCTGACAATCCTTTAGGAACAGCTGAGCACACAGTAAAGCTAGAGATCGAGCAGAGGGAAGACTTTAGATCTGTCCTGCGTCGTGCACCAGAACCAAAACTTGCAGAGGCTACACACGAGCCTGGCAAGATTGGATTTGATATTGTGAAGATGGACCGACCTAGTGAGGCTTCACAAGACAGGGAAGTGGTTAAGCTGCGTAAAACACAGAGAATTGTTCATGAGAAAACTTCAGAGGAGTCTGAAGAACTGAAGAGCAAGTTCAAGCGCAGAACAGAGGAGGGTTTCTATGAGTCTATTTCTGCTGTAGAGCTTAAGTCTCGCAAGAGGGATGACTCTTATGAAGACCTATTGAGGAAGACTAAAGAGGAGCTGCTCCATCACATGAAAGAGAAAGAAGAAGCTGAAAGGAAGAAGATGGAGGAACAGGGTAAAGTCACTATCCCCACAATAAAACCTGAACGGGTCCTGCTCTCTCCCAGCATGGAAGCACCCAAGATCCTGGAACGCATTGCAAGCAAGACCGTTGCTCCAATGGATGAGGTTCGTTTCAGAGTCAGAGTAGTTGGTAGACCAGAACCTGAGTGTCAGTGGTTCAAGAATGGCATTCAGCTGGAAAAGTCTGACCGTATTTACTGGTACTGGCCTGAGGACAACGTATGTGAATTGGTCATAAGAGATGTCGAAACACAAGATTCTGCTAGCATCATGGTTAAGGCTATTAATATTGCTGGGGAGTCCTCAAGTCATGCCTTCCTGCTTGTACAAGGTAAAGCAAGTTCATCTAAAATCCTTTCTGTGCTATGCTAAATTTTCTTTGTCTTGATTTGTTTTTGTCTTCTTCATTTCGCTGTTGCAGCCAAGACAGCAGTTAGCTTTACCCAAAACTTGGAGGATGCGAGCGCCAAGGAGAAGGATACCATGGTGACCTTTGAGTGTGAAACCAATGAACCCTTCGTCAGAGTCAAATGGTTTAAGAACAACATGGAGATCTTCTCAGGAGACAAATACAGAATGCACTCTGACAGAAAAGTCCACTTCCTGTCTGTGCTAATGATTGAAATGAGGGATGACGCAGAATACACCTGTGTGATTTCAGATGATGAGAACACGAGAACCAGTGCAAGGCTTCATGTGGAAGGTAATTTACCTAGAATATCCACCAGAACTGTCCTGTTCCTGTAAATTACATAAAAATGGTTTGATACGTTGTTCTGTATCCAGGTGCTGCTCTCGAGCTCATCAAACACATGGAGAACATTGAGGTACCAGAATCCTATGCTGGCGAGTTTGAGGTCGAGTTATCTCGTGAAGATGCTGAGGGCAGCTGGCTCTTTGGAGACAAAGTTCTCTCACCCAGCAATAAATACATCATATCCTCACGTCGAGGAAGACACACTTTGTCTGTCAAGGATGTCAGGAAAGAGGACCAGGGAAAATACACCTTTGTATGTGGAGATCTGAAGACCAGTGCCTCACTAAAAATGAAACGTAAGCTTAAAATTTGACGTGCATGTTACTGCTGCTGGCAAACAAGAGAATTTTCATCAGTGTATTTCAACAGCGTTCTGTTTGTTTCACAACTTTAACCTGTTGAGAAACATTTTGGGTTATTCTCTGATTGCATGTTTTTACCTTAGTATTTTTTAAGGATGCCAAAAAACACTTGTCCTGATGTGGTGGTTGTTCTCTAACATTTTACTGCATATTTTACTGTCCCTGGTAGTAATGGTAAAATCTAATAAGAAATGGGTTTCTCTGCCTTTAGTGCGTCCAGTGACACTGATGCAGCCCCTGACTGATCTGATAGTCTGTGAGGGTGATATTGCTCAGCTGGAGGTCAGGTTCTCCCAAGAGAATGTTGAGGGAACCTGGATGAAGAATGGCCAGGCCATTTCTGCCTCAGAACGTATCCACATTGTCATTGACAAGATGGTTCACAAGCTGCTGGTGGAGAATGTCAGCACAGAAGATGCTGCCTTGTACTCTTTTGTGGTTCCTGCCCAGGACATCTCCACCTCAGGCAAACTCAGTGTTCAAAGTAAGAGTTAGAATTAGGTTTGGATATAAACTTAAAAATATTTTGTTTAAAAAAATTGTGACTTTTGACTGTCATGTTATTGCTCTTTCTTACAGCTATCGACATTGTAGTGCCACTGAAGGATGTATCCTCAATTGAAGGCACAAAGGCTGTCCTGGAGGCTAAGATCTCTGCCCAGGACATCAGCTCTGTCAAATGGTACCATAATGACAAACTGTTGACACCCAGTGACCGAATCCAAATGGTGGCAAAGGGAGCAAAGCAGCGGCTGGTCTTCACCAGAACCTTTGCATCTGATCAGGGTCACTATAAACTAGTTGTTGGCAAGGTTGACACCAGCTGTAGCCTGACTGTTGAAGGTAAGAAAGATTTTTAGTGCTGAGAAAAAGTATATGCCACCTTCTGGATTTTTTTTCATATTTCTCATATTTAAATATATTAGATCACTAAACACATTTTAATATTAGACAAAGATAACCCAAGTAAACCCAAACTTTTAAATGTTTTTAAATGACGATTTTATCTATTAAGGCAAAAAGCTATCCAAACCTATCTGGCCTACCCTAACCAAATAACTGGTTAGGCCACTCTTGGCAGGAAGAACTGCAATAAAACATTGAATCTTTCACATCACTGTGTATGAATTTTGTCTGCCTTCTTTGTAGAATTGTTTTAACTCTGCCACGTTGGAGGGTTTTTGAACATAAATGGTCTGTTTAAAGTCATGCCAAAGCATCACAACAGGATTCGAGTCCAGATTTTGACCAGATTTGACTGAAACATTTATTTTGTTTTTTGACCAGTTTAAAGGTGGATTTGCTGAAGTGCTTCAGATCACTGTGTGGGTGCATAATCAAAGTGTCATTGAAATGTTTTTTGCCTTTTGGTCAACTGTGTCTTTTGTAGTCAGCGTCTTCCCTGGATGCCATGTTTGCACAGTGTTTCTTATCATTAAATCATGAACACCGACTTTAACTGTGGCTGTAAAAGGCTGCAGTTCTTGAGAGGTTGTTTTGGGTTCTTTTGTGACCTCCTGGAAGAGTAATCAGTGCCTTCTTGGAGTCTGTCAACAGGTCTGTTGGTAATTAGCCCCGGGTGTGACTATTGAACTCGGCTTTCTTAATTGCCTCTTGGGGATAAATAAAGTCTTTCTGATTCTGATTTCCAAAATATGTGGCTAATCAGTTAATTAATCATTTAACAAGAGGGGCAATTACTTTTTCACATAAAGCCATGTAAGTTCAGGCACCTTTTTCCCTTAAAAAATTAAATGATCATTTGGTCTAAACTTTGTGTAAATTTTGCTGACTGGAAATATTAGTGTGAGAAAAATATATACAAAAAAATCATGGAGGGGGCAAATACTTTTTCACAGCATTGTACTTTCACCTTGATACTGTTTTTAGATTCCAGTTTCACTTTCATATTCTAACCATTTCACTTTTACAGAGGTACACATTGTGAAACACATGGAGGACAAAGTGTGTTCAGAGTCCCAGAATGTGACGTTTAATGTTGAAGTCTCTCACCCTGGAATTGACTCAATCTGGACATTCAGGAACCAGCAAATCAAACCTGGACCCAAGTCCAAGATTGAGTCCAAGGGAAAGGCTTACTCTCTGACAGTCATTGACGCCATGAAAGATGAGGAGGGCCAGTACATGTTTCATGCTGGTGAAAAGACATCTAGTGCCAAGCTTACTGTCTCTGGTATGTCTAATTTTTAAGATATTATGGATATTGTGTGTTTTATTCAGATGAAATCATTTACACAATCACTGATTTAAAAAAAGACTCACTGGCACATTGGGGTGGTAGTTCCCATCTTCAAGAAAGGGGATCACACTCCTCAGCCTGGGAAGATCTAGGGAGTACATCAGTTAGTTGAACCTCAGATTCAAGAGGAACAACGTGATTGTATTCCTCACCGTAAAGAGCTGGACAAGTTTTCTATCCTCTCAAGAATATTCAAGCATATTCTACAAGTGTTTTGTGAATTAGGAGAAGGCATTCGGGAACATGGCGTATCCATTGCTATGAAGCCTTCAGTCACTGTACAGCCGCAGTGAGATCTTGGTCTGCATTGCCAGCAATAAGTTGGACTCGCTCCCAGTGGGAGCTGGGTAGCTCCTGACAAATTCTGTTCATAATTCTTATAGATAGCTCCCCCATGACCCACAATTGGATAAAACGAAGACAATGGAGGCATTTGGTTCTGTTTATGTCATAAGGAAGTGGCGTCCATCTCACACTAGAGTGGTTTGGAGCTGAATGTGAAGCACTGAATTAGCAGCTCCGAGTCAGAGTGTATGGTTTCAGCAGGAAAAGTTGTGGCTGGAGTTCCCATTCTGGGCCAGAGATGAGTTTTTGTGGAGGAATTTAAGAATCCTGGGCTTGTTCACAGTGAGAGGAGAGGAGGAAGTACGACAGTTATTTGGACACTGTACCCCTTTGTGGTGAAGAGAGAGGTGGGCTCTGGGTGTACTCTGTTCTATGGTCATAAGCTAAGCTGGGTAATGATCTAAAGAATGAGAATGAGATCTTGAAGACAAGGCACAGAAATTAGTTTTCTCTGAAGGATTGCTATGCTCAGGCTTAGAGATAGGAGTTCAGTTATCTGAGAGGGATTCATTCCACATAGAATGGAGCCAGGTAAGGTGGTTTGTGCATCTGATTAGGATGTTTCCTGGGTGAGGTGTTCGAGGAAGGGTAGACGTGGGACATGCTGGAAGGATTATGTCTCTTGATTGGCCTGGGAATTACTTGGTGTAACCCTGGATGAGCTGGAGGAAGTGGGTGGGAAGAAGGAGGTTTGGTCTCTTAGTAAGTAAGTAAGTAAAGTTTATTTATTAAGCGCTTTTCATAGACAGGTAGTCACAAAGCGCTGCACACAGAGATTAAAATAATCTTCTTAGACTGCTGCTCCTTGACCTGCCACTTCAGATAAGGGAAATCCACACACTAGATGATAATTTGTTACTTAATTGTTGGTACACATTTCACATTTTGCTGACATTTATACTGTTAAAATCTCCCAATTCTTACTTACTCGGTGTATAAATGCTCAATCAACAATTATTTATTCCATACAATTCAACACTTTATGAGCATAAACCATCATGATGGGGAGACCTGCATGCAGAGGGTCACAGCAAATCTCAAACTGGTGGAGGGTTACTCAGCCTCTTATAGCCTCTAGTGGCCCCCACCTAGTCGTAAAAGCCTAAACATTCACATTCTTTCTCTCACACGGCGCCTAAGTTATGACCTCGGCTCCTTGTTTTATCTCCTCCTGATGAGATGGGGCAGAAAACCTCTCCGGTATGTTCTGTTCTCTTCTAATCAGACAAATAAGGCCATGACTCTCTGAAAACAGTATTTCTTATAACTCAGCAGTGTAATGCATCATAAAACAATATCATTCATTCACAATAAATCAGCAGTCTAATCTAATACAAATCAGTTTAATAAATCTAATAGTTATCACCTCTTCAGAAGAATAAAGCAAACTAAAACTACATAATAATTTCACAATCATTAATCAGGGATATAACATGGCATAAGATAATATAATAATCTCACAATACCTACCCATACCCATCTTTTACAAAAACGTGGATTATTTTAAAGCAGCTGTTTTTTATTATGACAGAAGATTGTGTGTGTTGGCATTTGCTGTTTCTGTGATTATGACATGTGGTCAGAAGTGGAACAGAATTGTTATCTTCTGCTGCCATTAGGTGGAGCCATTACACGGCCCCTGCAGGATGTGACAGTGGCGGAGTCTCAGACTGCTGAGCTTGAGTGTGAAGTTGCAAATGCCAATGCTGAGGGCAAGTGGCTTAAGGAGGGCCAGCCCATTGACTTCAATGAGAATGTGGTGAGTGAGGTGAACGGGGCCATCAGGCGCCTCATCATCAACATTACCAGGCCACAGGATGTCGGAGAGTATACCTACCAGGTGGCCAACTCCAAAACTACAGCTAATCTCAGGGTGGAGGGTAAGTACTAGCTTCCCACTACCACACACACATAGTGTTCACATAACCAAGATGAATAAAACAGGACGTTTACTGGGAATGTACTGAGGTAAATTAAATACGACAATCAAAATAAAAGTAGTTATTGAAAGAAAATTTAAAAATTAACATTTTGTGGGAAAAATGCAAAGTGAGTCCTGAAAACTGAAAGATTTTGTCTGTCTGCATTGCATATTATATACAGCTCTAAAGGTTATCTGGGAATGTCCTGTTCATCTGTCGGAAAAAAATAATGAGTTGGTAAATGTTTGTTTAAACTTTTATGATAGTTTCAGACAGATTCACTATCAGCATATTTGCAATAGTTATTATATATATGTTATAGCTATAGTAACTATAACTAGAAAGTGAAAATTTCAGAAGAAATTTTAAGTGTGCCTATGCCGCTGCTAATCAGTGTAGTTTGCCATTCATATGGCTACAGAGAGCAAAACTCAGCAGAGCAGCCATTCTCCACCATGAACTATGGTAAAAACAAACACCGCTCGCACCTCACAGATGACAGCTTACAGTTTTGTGTAAAGATGAAGTTACTTCATCAGCCGCCGATTTGCAGACGCTGTGCACACAGGTTCATGAGCAGAAGTCCCATTGTACCACGGCAGACCCGACAATGTTTGCATGAACACGCTTTGAAGCATTACGTTATGGACCACTTTTCACACATGGTTGGTTTACCCACACAGCCGGCTGTAGCTTTTCAACTCACAGCCCGACACACACCCAAAAAACAGCCGAGAGATATGACGAGAGAAGAAACGGCTTCATTTTCGGAGTTTGAAAACTGAGAGAAGGACAGATTTCCACCCCTCAAACAAACGTAATTTATGGCTCAACAGTAAGATGACTGTAAAAACTGCTTTGACTGTGAGTGTCAGCAGTGTCTGAAGATGAATTGGCACAAGCCTCATGTCCTAACTTTGCTTTGTTAAAGAGATATGACGATTTGAAAATGCCTCTCATTAGAGAGTTCCAGCGCTGATTTTGAACAAACTCTCCATTGACTTTCTATGGAGAGTTTTAAGACTTTGTGTTGCTCTGAGGCGATTTGATAAAAATCTGTAACTTCCACAACAGTGATAGTGACATTTTCTGAAAGCCAGCAAAAATCCCCACTTTTTGATGTATAATTTGTGGAGGTTGAGTGGAAATTGAGCGAGTAGCAAGAAGTTGTTCGGACATGAAGAGAAACTTCAGAAAGGACCAGTGCTCACTCTGAGTTAATTGCATAGCAACCATAACAACGCATGTATTTTCTGAAAAATCACAAAGCTGCAACTGAAAACTTAAAGAGGTATAAGATTAAAACGGTAGAAGATATGAAAAAGCTGAATCACACAGGAATAGCCCAATCATTTGAGAACGTTTTAAAGTTTGAATGGAGTTTCTACGTGAAAGTATGAGGATGTAGTTAAGTTTCAAAAACAAGCAAGTTTTAGCAGAATTTTAGAAATTTCCCATTCATTTCAATGGGACAAAAAATTGCATAAAAAGCTTAATATTTTAAAAAGTATAATAGTTAAAAGTACAAAAAGATATAGCAGGAATGAGCAGAAACAGCAGAATATTCATCACAGTGATGAGACACACTCATCACTGTGTGGATATTGTCCAATAGGAATGGAGCCAAGTTCCTGGAAGTTGCATTCCATTCAGAAACAATGGAAATCCCAATCCTCTTGGATTTATAATCCAAAACGGCAAAAATAAGTAGAGAAAAAGTCAAAAATCATAAATCCAATTAGTGAGTCCACAGTGTTGGCATTGGTTGTTCCTCTGGTGTTACTTGCTATAATTTCACCTCAATAACGGTGGCTGTGACATCCATCCACCATTACTGACACCTCATCTGACTTAAATTCATTTTAACATAATCTCTTCTTAATTCAAATACAGAGGAATATATTTCTCACTTTTTCTCTCCATAACTCTGTTTATTTGTCCCATTATATTCAATATGATTTCTTTTATTAAATCATGCACGTTAAAATCAGACATTCTTTTAGATTAGTGGCTCCTCAGGATCGCTCACTCCCCCCCCATCCTCCACACCCACAGCCTCTGAGGTCATCACCACACACACACTCAGTGAGAGGCCTCCACCTAGAATCATTATTATAGATTATATTTTCTTATTTGTATGTCGGTTAAATTTATACCTGATTATATTCTGATCACTATTAGGAAGCTAAACATAATTAACCATCAGCAAAATCCCATCATGTTAATCTGTGTTTAACACTTGCAACATACTTCATGTATGATGATGATGATGGGTTGGCGACACATTTCTTGTTTCAGCCACACTCTGACACTAATCTGCCAAGGACGAAGCTGGATAATATCTACATATTTGAATAATTTTCATTACTCAAACTGCATTTTTTCATTCAACATATTAATTAGACTTATATCGTGATTGTATGTTTGATTAAAAATAAAGATGATTTATGAATAAAAGCACATACAGATAGACTCCATTTAGCACTCTGCATCACTTTTAACATAAGAGGCTGGATGTTAAGAACTTGTACTCTCAGATGTGATGAGAGGTAAGCCGGGGGCACTTCAGTCTCTGTCTGTCCCACCTCTCCTGACAGAACTAAAATGCTTTCAAAATTAATGAATCACCTCTGTGTGTATACATTAAAGTTAGCAGAGTTTTATATTTATATGCAGGAGTGAAGATCAAGAAAACTCTGAGGAACCAGACTGTGACGGAGACCCAGGAAGCAGTGTTCACGCTAGAGCTCACACACCCAGATGTGAAAGGATCCCAGTGGATTAAGAATGGGGTGGAACTGCAAAACAGCGAAAAGTACGAGATCATCTCCAGTGGCGTGGTCCAGACGCTGAAGGTGAAGGACTGCAACATACAGGACGAGTCTGTTTACTCCTTCAAACTTGGAAAACTTTCTGCCAATGCCAGACTCAACGTAGAGAGTAAGTGTCAGACTTTATCAGCCTTACATTCTGCACTCACATAACCAAGAATTGTGCACAATTTTGTCATGTATCATCATCGCCCTTGACTGCTTAAAAATTTGAGTGCTTTATCTGCTACTTTTTTTCCTGCAGAAATCAAAATCGTGAAGAAGATAAAAGATGCAACGTCTCTGTTGGATGGCACAGCCTCCTTTGAGATGAGCCTCTCACATGACAACATCCCTGTTAGGTGGATGTTTAAAGGTTTGGAGCTGACGTCAAGTGAGAAGTGCAAGATTCTGTCTGAGAGGAAAGCACACAAACTGATCCTGAAGAATCTGGACAGCAGCGATGCAGGAGAGTACGTGGCTGTGGTTGGACACTTGCAGTGCAGTGCCGTGCTCACCGTGGAGGGTATGTAGCACTATAAGACAAACTACATGTGAAGTCTTGCAGTTAGATGGCAAGATTGTAACCCCAAGCTGCTCTCTGACACATCCATCAGAGTATGAATGTTAGATCTAAAGCACTTAAGCACAGATTGCAGGTAGAGTGAAAAGCAGTCCATCCACTTACTGAAGAATATAAAGGATGTTTATGGTGTTTGAGATCAGAAGAATATTTGTGTAATCTTTTGTTATTCATGTCTTGTGACCTGATTTACTACATGCAGCTCTGCAGGTCACTAAACCCATGAAAAGTGTGGAGGTACCAGAGACTCAAGTGGCCACATTCGAGTGTGAAGTCTCCCACTTCAATGTGCCGTCCACCTGGCTGAAGAACGGAGTGGAGATTGAGATGAGTGACAAGTTCAGGATTGTGGTTCAGGGAAAACTCCATCAGCTGAAGATCATGAACACCAGCAGAGACGACTCTGCAGAGTACACCTTCGTTTGTGGCAACGACCAAGTGTCTGCAACACTTACCGTCAACCGTAAGAATTCTGACGGGGGGTAAATAATTTCTAAATTATATAAACACCTAATTTAACATATTTTAAGCTTTAAAGTTTCAGAATTCTCACTATACATTTGAGCTATAATACTATTCTGTCCTCAGAGTGCTAGTTTGTCTTTAGATTGTGTACATCAGAGAAACTGGGTTGTATTTTCTTCATCTGAGGTACAGGAAATCATAAAACAAAATAAAAGTATCTCAATAACTGCTGGACAGTAATAGCTGAAATTCTTCAGAAGCAAACATAGTGAATGTGTCTTTTTGTATTTCCCTCAAATTTCGTCCTCCAGCGGTTCTGATCACCTCCATGCTGAAGGACCTGAATGCCCAAGAGAGAGACACTATCACCTTTGAGGTCACCGTCAACTATGAAGGCATCACGTACAAATGGCTGAAGAACGGCGTGGAAATTAAGTCATCGGACAGGTGCCAGGTCCGCAGCCGGCAGCTTACGCACTCCCTCACCATCCGAAATGTTCACTTTGGAGACGGGGGAGAGTACAAGTTTGTGGCTGGCTCTGGTGCCACCACTGCTAATCTCTTTGTTGAAGGTAACCTGGTGCTGAGCACGTTTACAGTCTGTAGGGGTGAGAAATGTTACGAAACGTCTCTGAAAATGTTGTTCTTTTCAGCTCGTGTGATTGAATTCACCAAGAAGATCAAGGACATAAAGATCACAGAGAAGAAGAAGGCGGTTTTTGAGTGTGAGGTTTCTGAGCCAAACATCCAGGTGATGTGGATGAAGGATGGTCAGGAGATGGACATGTCTGAGGAAAGGTCTGTCAGTGCTCGTTAAAGCTTGGCCACACTTAATCTGAAAATCACTATTACCAGCTTCTCCTTCCTTTAGACAGTGACAGCTTTTAGAGGTTAATTGTGAGTTGGATATCTTCCGCCTTGTATCCAAAGGTATATTGTGACAGCAGAGAAGTATGTTCACCGCCTCGTGATCCAGACGGTTCGAATGTCTGATGCTGGGGAATATTCAGTGGTAGCTGGATCAAGTGTCTCCAAGGCCCGGCTCACTGTGGAGGGTCGCGACATTCGGATCTCGGAACCTCCTGAGCGGGAAATTACGGTGAGTTCATTATGTTTCAGAATAAAACTTGTGTCTTTCAGGCAATGACAGTTTGAGGATTAAAGATGATTCACTGTTTTATAAGACTGCTCATTTATTTAATTGTAATGAGTTTCATCTTATTTTAATCCTAAGTTAACTTTTGCAACCAAGGCTGCTCTGTTTCAGAACCATTTCTTTTTTTTTGAATACACAGGAGTTACACAGGGTCTGGTGGAGAAATTACTGTCAATTTGGTGCATCTATATTTTTTAGCTTGGAAAGACACGGGTTAAATTTACAGATACTGAACCCGAGATTTACATTTTTATTTCTCTTTTATTTCTTATTTAGAAATATGTCTTAAAGTAATAAGGCATAAAGATACACTAGAAACAGTGTGTGAATATTTATATATTATTCTGTTCTCTCTCTGTGGAAGCAGTGACCTTAAGTCAAAAGGAGAATAACGATTGGCCATAAAAAGTAAAACAAAAAACTATTAATGTTTACATGAACCTATCAGGTTTGTCATTCCCCCACAACATGTTTTACTGCACTCACATTTTAAAAAAGGAACTTTAATGGTGAAATTTTAGGTGCTTGGTGATTGTATTTAATGACATTTTCAACAGAAAATAGGGCCTAACCCTATTATTGTAGGGTCTATCTTACAATATAAAGCACCTTGAGGCAACTGTTGTTGTGATTTGGCGCTATATAAATAAAATTGAATTGAATTGAACAGAGATAGAAATGTAAATATTACACTATCCCCTCCTAGGTTCTGGAGAAACACCGTGCAACCTTTGAGTTTGAAGTGAATGAAGAAGATGTGGAGGGTCACTGGCTGAAGAATGGTGTGGAGATCCAGTTCTCGATGGAAGACAGATTTAACTACGTGACCATCAGGAAGCTGCATCGCCTCACCATCTCAGAGACCTACAGGAGTGATGCTGGGGAGTACACCTTCATCGCTGGCAAAAATAGAAGCACCATGCAGCTTCGAATAAACAGTAAGTCCAGAGAAAGAATGATGTGTACAGTATGACTGAACACTACAAACTGGTTGTTTCTTGTATGTTTCTAAACAGGACATTTATTTCAAACTTCCTCATCAGTGATACAATTGTGCTTTGAAGGTTACATATACTCATCATTCTGACAATTGTGGCTTTATAATTATTTCTTTGAGCTGTTATTTTTAAGGGTAAAATGTCTGTTCAGCATATATCTTTAATGACTTAAATAAAATTAGAATTGGGTGCATTTGAATTTATTTAGGACTTCTCTCTAATCCACACAGGTATACGTACAAGCTCAAGTATATACAGTGGTCCCTCACTATAATGCGGTTCACCTTTCGCAGTCTTGCTGTTTCGCAGATTTTGTGTGCAATTTTGCATGCTTTTTGTGTTTGTTTTTTTGTCTTTACAGCGCATTGTGTTCTGCGTCATGATTGGCTGTAGGCCACTGTCAATCGATCTCGTGCCATATCTCCTGCACAGTACAGAATGCGTTCAGCTTGTCAAATTTACATAAATATTTGATCGCTAGCAGTGTGACTCTGAAGTGCTGCACTGTATGTTTGTAAGTTTTCTCCCCAACAAACAACAATGTTGATGAAACGCTTTGCACCGTCAAAGGCAGCCGCTGGTGTCTTTGGTTTCATTCTATAATACTGGACTTATTTTTCAGGTTTGAACTTTGAGAGAGTTTAAACACGAGAGAAAAGTGTGAAAATGTTCGTGCCTGTCTAAGAAAAGTGTATAAAGTATGTAGTGAGGAGTTTTACAGCCTTAAATTATCTATAATAATTGTAAAAAATAAAGTTGGCTACTTTCACCTATCGCGGGTTATTTTTAGAACGTAACTCTAGCGATAAATGAGGGACCGCTGTGCACACAGAAGTGCTGCTGAAGGTACCAGCAGGCCGAAATGCAGTCATGGAAGGATGGACACAAGGAAGCAATTTATATTGCATTACGAAAGGTCCAGGAAACAAAACATGAAGCACAAAAGGGAAAACTAAATCCACCCACAGAGAACAGCAATCAGGAAAGTGGAGATGTGGGGAAAGCAAGACACAGCTGAACAGAATTGGATGATGAGAAAACTAAAAGCAAGGCACAGAGGACAATGAATCAAAATAACACAGGAAGTGAAATATGGTAACCAAATACATAGACACACATGAAATTAACACAGGGGAAGTGACATGAGAGGATGGAGCAAGAAACATTGAACAAGGAGCAAACTAACACAAACGCAAACAGAACAAATTATGTAGTTTTCATGCCACTGTATATTCCAGTTAAACCTTATCTCTAAAATCTCTGCCTCGTTCAGTCCCTGAGCCTCCTCAGATCCTTCGCCACATGGAGCCCCAGTCGGTGGAGGCTGGAAAACCAGCTCGCTTCTCAGTCCAGGTGAGCGGTGTTCCCCAGCCTCAGGTCTTCTGGTACAAAAACTCCCAGGCTCTCTCCGCTGGCTTCAAGTGCAAGTTCCTGCACGATGGCAACGAGCACACACTGCTGCTCATCGAGGTCTTTCCTGAAGACGCTGCTGTCTACACCTGTGAGGCCAAGAACGAGTATGGCACTGCCACAAGCACTGCAACACTCAATGTTGAAGGTGAGACATGGATATGACACACACACAATAAACACAAAAGAAATATGCAGAAACACGTGGGACACACATAGAATTCCCACTCCCAGCTGGCTGTCGGCCAGTTGCCAGCCACTGGGAGTCCCTCCCTCCTTCTCCCGGGGCCTATATTTCAGAGTTTCACCAAGAGATGGTGCGTGCTAGAAAACGTGACATTATAGGACTAAGATTAAAATGATGTCTAGACTTATATGTGAATTCCATAAATTTAAGGTTTTCCTACTTGATATTCAGTTTTGTATAGAACAGATTGTTGGTTTCTGCTGAAACTGGCATTTTTTCCTGAGTAGAGTGCATGCTCTCACCATTAGCCCAGAATCAGAGTTTTCATGGACACAGCTCTCCACCAGAAATAGTTTTTTCTGACTAAATAAACTGAACAGGTGTTTTCTGACAGGTCAGATCGTATCAGAAGGTGGAAATGACTTCTGCATATTTTTAAGTTGCACTTTATTATTAATTCAACATGATCATTAAGAGGTGATGATAGCTTCAATGTAATGCAAATAATGTAGGGCAGCTGAACATCAAGCACTAAAATAAGAAAAGCAAATTTTTTCTAAAGTTTGGGAAAAAATAAAGAAGACTATTTGTATAAGAGTGTCCTGTAAATACTTTTTGTCAGTGATTCCTAAAAAGGACCATGCACCGTGTTGAATGCTTTTCTCCTACCTGACAGCACGTGGAGTTTTTGCACTGCTAACTAACCAACTAACTAGAAAGTGTATGAATATTCAGTGCAAGCCTGCAGGGGACCCTCCACACTGCTCCTCCTGGTGGATACACATGATTTTACCACAGAATGCTCATTAATGGCGTTTAAAAACAGTTTATTGATTAAAAAACTACTTATAGTTGCGCCGTCAAGGAACAGTGAAGGAGACCGGTCAAGAATTGGCCAAGGACCCACCATGGCCCTGTCAGGGACCAGGCAGACATTGTAAGTGGCTGTATCTGTACTGATTCAGGTTCTTCTGTTGCAGTTTCAGAGGTGGTTTCTCCAGACTCCCCCGCTACTGTTGCTCCACCTGTCATCATCTCACCCATTGCCAGCACTTCAGCCTGCGAGGGTGCACCAGCTTGCTTCCAGTGCAAAGTCCGTGGAGATGGTAAAAAATACAATTTCTTATTGAGTGATGCAGAGATTTTTTTTATACTGAAACAAAGTGACAGTATTGCTCAGTTTCTCCTAATTACGCTGCACAGAATTTTAAGTTGAAACTTTATTCAAACCTGTGGCCACTTCCTGTCAATGGAATTTCCTACCTACGCATAAGTTTCAATAGTAGTAGTGTGTCCTTTGGTCTTCTCTTGAAGCCAGTGGAACCTCCCTGAAACTTGATAATGGTACGCGACTAATTAACCACGATCTGACTTATTTACTCTTGCTGTTGACCCACAGTGCAAATTTACTGCAGTATATTAACACAAGCCTTGCTTTTTCCTTTTTCAACCATCAAGATGTGAAGATAAGCTGGTTCCACAAGAAAACGGAAGTCAAACAGTCCGAATTCTTCAGGATATCTCAGTTTGATGACAGTTGTCAGCTGGAGATCTCCAGGGTTTATCCAGAGGATGACGGCGAGTATACCTGCATGGCCACAAACAATGGAGGGACAGTATCCTGCTCTGCAACTCTTACATTAGACGGTGAGTTTATTACTAAAAAGAAAGGCTGCTTTTCTTACTCTGAGACAATTGAAGTGTCAATAACAGAAGCTCACAGCAGTGCTGGTTTCAGATCAGCACACTGTCACTTTTTCTGCAGATTATGATTTGGTGTTTTGTTGTCTGGCGATAACAAATCCTACACATTTAGTTTTCAGAACTATAACAATAACAATAGTGGGCAAAAGAAAAAGGAAAAAAATCTGCCTGTGTAATGATGGCATTCATGCATCCATCCATCCATCGGCTGGAGCCTACAAGGTGTGGATCAGGGAACAATCTTTCATAAAAATACAAACAAGTAAATATCATTGTGTTTATTTTTTCCTTTTTCACCTGAGTTCTGTGTCAAAGGTTTTATCCACGCTTTCCTTACTGAAATATGACCTCATGAACCCCCAGTCAGTTTCAGTTTAGTGATTTGAAATACTAGTGGTGCAGCGCAGTTCCAAGGTGGGGACGCTCAGCCATGATAGTGAGGGACCATTTGCTCTGGTCCAAATAGTTTGGGTTGTTTTGAGTCTTTTTGTAGTTAGTTAGTTTAGTTTGTAGTTTCTGTTATTTTGTGAAAGGACAGAAGATATTCCCTTATTCCCAGCTCCTGACAGATCACACAAATGGTGCTTACTGGGATGTAAATGGAACAAAGTACACTGGGCCAATGAACATGCTTTATTTAAGGACAAAAGCAAACCTGGGACAGATCTGCCACCACCAACATCACTCGCCTAAAGATACCTTCAATTTGCCAAAAGCCAATTTCATCCAACCAATCACAAGCTGTACAGTGCCTCATAGGGGGGTGGCCCACTTTTATGCGTGTGTAGCTAGCATGCCAAAATCAGAAATAAGCTGGTTCCACAACCAACACTCGGTTCAGCCTAACAAGAATGAAAACACTGCCACTCTCATCGTAGTGGATGCTTTCTACTAGCATGCAGGCCAGTACTCCTGTAAGACTGCTAATACTGCTGAACAGGCCACGTGCTCAGCCACACTCACCATAAACGAAGAAGGTAACCCGTCCTTATTAGCTCCAGACAAAACACTTGTCAAGACAAAACTTGAGAGGATGTCCTGAACTGATGTGCAACATCACTGTCACATTAGCTACTAGTGGGATTTATTCTCTTTGAAATTCTTTTTCAATCAGAAAAACCTAACAAAAAAGCATCAAAACAGGAGCTGACAGAAGTTAGTAACCGACTAATGACTCATTTTAAGATACAGAATGTGAAGATGCTTCAAGGCATTTATTTTAGTGTGTTTGAGCGCACTGCAGTATTAAAAACAGCAAAGAAAAACAAAACAACAATGAAAAATTAATTGAGTCATTATGTCTGTATTGTTAAAAATAAACAAAAATTCCATTAAATAAAACATGCAATACAAAACTCAAATATGTTTTTATTAAAAAAGATAAAGCTGTGAATAACTGTATTTAACTGTAAACTGTTTAATTAATAATTACAAATTCATTATATTCAAATAATCACGGGTAAGCGTTTAAACAGATATTATTAACATATTTACATACATATTAGCCACCTAGCTTAATTGTTTCTGGTGATTAGGGGCCGTGGAATGCACTTTGGACGTTTTTTGCTCACTACTGACTTCAAGGCTTCAAATACATTTCCCCCCCGGTGGTAAAGCAACTTCTGCATGCAGTAATGCAGGTTCTGCGTGTGTGTCCGTTTCACACTTTGGAGAGGCAAAGCAGAATTATTTAGGTAGAATGTGCACACAAGTGCAGAAGAGGCTGCAGTCCCTGGCACCAATATACCATTACAATAACGTCCATGACCCGGGATAACAACTGTTGAATGGACCTAGGCTTCCCTCTATTAGAAGGTGCTAAGGCATCCTCACCCAGCCACAGAGAGGTCACCCAATCCTGAAAGTCCTGCACCCACAGAGATTAGAGGCCATCAGCCCTGTCAAGAATGATGCCATGTTTTGCTTGCAAAATAGAGCAAGGCGCTGGCAACTGCTTTTCCACGCAACCGTGACAGAAAAACTTTTATTTTGTATTCTGAGTGGGCTGGCACATTCTTGGTCCAACTGATGGACCTGACATCAGCCAGACAGGCTGTATAACAGTACCTGGGTGTTTACCTCCTCTTCCCCCAAATAGAAAATTATCCAAACACTCTGAGCCCCGCTCAGAATAAGGATATGGAAGCAATACTTTCTGTAGGGAAAGACATTGAGAGGGGTAGAAAACTGTCAGTCTTCTATGTAAATGTACAGAATATGTGAAGGAAATGTGCCTACATCTGCCCATGTTGGGATCAGTGTGTTGATGAAAAGTGAATAATATGTCATGTCTGTTCTTCACAGTGACTCACGTGAGAGAGCAGGCTGAAACCAAGACTGAGCTGGAAGTCAAAGGTAAGGTCATAAAGATTACTTTTCATCACATATTAGAACAAGCATTACTCCATCACGGATGGAGTGGAAAAACAACAGTTGGAGGAGCAGATTTCTCTCAACTGAATTTTGATTTGAAAGTAGTCTGTCACTGGATAACTCCAAGCTGTGGCTCACTGAAGCAGATAATTTGTTAGTGAGAGCAAAGTGATAACCGCTACATGAGTGGATGCTTTGTGTTGGATCGTACTTGTCATGCACCCATGCTTTTATCATTTCTATATTTCAGGATGAACTTTGACCTTCCACAGTTGCATGACATCTTTACATATATATATATATATATATATATATGTATGTATATATATATATATATATATATATATATGTGTGTCTTGATAGGAAACACTTTCTAAATTGTCTTTGATATTACATCTGGTCTTACTTTGATAATATTTTGTGGTTTCCTTCAGGTGAGAATTTGTTGAACTTGAGCAGTTTGCATCCAAAAGTTTATTTTATCTTTGGCATGAAAGTTCATCTGATTTTTTCCCAGAAAAACGCGGGTCTGTATTTTTTAAAGACATGGAGGATTGCCGAATCTGGAACTGATACCTTTCTCCTGCAAAATATTTCTTAGCCTGGCTTGCAGATAGTGGAATGTGATTCCTGTGGTTTGCTTTCTAAATAACCCCAGTAAACCTATATTAGTTCGAATAAACGCCGTCTCACCAAATTCTGCTGCTTCATTGGTTAATTTTGGAATATAATATTTGTTTTTAGAGAGTTCTGCATCTCATACGTGTGCATCTTTCATTCCCTGTTTAAGTTTAAGGATTAGAAAGGGCGTTTATTCTTCTGTCTGCAAGTCAGGTAAGAAATATTCTAGCATAAAACAAGTTTCAAGAACTAAAACACGCAAACGGTAGCAGTCCATCTTGAAAATATGCTTCTTTAATCACAACAAAATAATATATGTTTTGAAGAAATTTCCACAGACGAAGGATCAAAACTTCCTGCAGGTTTCTAATAAAAAGAATCAAGTCTTGCGTTTATTCGAACAAATATGGTGAGTGAATTTTCTTATGGCATTGTGAGTCCTTGCATGCATTTAATATTTCCATTAATGATTCATTCAAGTCCTTTTTTTCAGTTTTTACCCCTGGAAGCTGTGTTGGTCTGACAGTTGTCCATTTCTGTTTGCAGAACTGTTCTGTCCTCAAAGAAAAGAAGAAACTGTGCATTGCAGCACAGAACTCACTGCCACTTGGCAGCTTAGAGGAGCCTTCTCCGACACTGAGGATTTCATAGATCATGGCCTGGTGTCAGCCAATCGTTGCTCCAGCAGGACTTCATCCATCAGCTCATGGACAGAAAACATTAAACCATCTTTCACAAAGAAACTCAAGTTTCAGTCTGTCTTAGAAGGGGAGGCAGCAGAGTTCAAATGTAAACTGATTGCCTGTCCTCCTCCTACTATCCTCTGGTTTCATAATAACAGATCTATACCTAAAGAGCATAGACGCAGGATCTACACTGACAGCAGAATGCATGTTCACACTACCACTCTGGTTATTCATGGTGTCAAAGAAAAGGACTCGGGCAGTTATAAGGTAATGGCAATAAACATAGAGGGTTCTGCAGAATCCACAGCATCACTTCTGGTGTCACTGAGGGAAGAGCAGTCTGCTAACTATCTTGGCTTTATTAGACGCACTGCTAAAGCCCACGAGAGCATCGATACAATGGCAGAGCAGAGGAAAGAGAGGAAGTTTAGGGTTGACCTCAGATATGTCGGGTCTCCTTTTGACAAGATGTCCAAGGTCCATCAGGGTAGATCTCGATCTAAGAATGCTCTTGTGCGTACTGTGTACTTCATGCCTGGTTCCCATTCAGAAGACAAGGAACCAGAAAAGGAGTCCAAGCGGTTAGAAACGGCCTCTGAGCGTGCCCTGTCCCCTACCCCGATGTTTGACAGGTCTGAGCGCTTCAACGACAGATTCAGTGATATCTACTGTGACCGACGCACTGGCACCAGGTTCAGTGATAAGTTCAGTGACAGGTGCAGTGACAGATACAGTGAGAGGTTCAGTGACACTGAGAGTCTCCACAATGAGGTAAGAACAAAACTTACTACACTCCAAAAAGCTGTCAAACAGAAAAAGAGGCTTTCTATTTCCACCATGTCTTCCTCTGAGTTTGAGTTAGAATCTGTTGCCAGCGAGTCAAGCTATGCAGATTATGTTGAGAGACTTAGGGTCAAGCCTGCTTCTCTGCCTGATGTTCAGCATTTCAATCGACCCTTTGATTTGGGTGAGACTTATAGGGAGTTTCAAGGTAAAACCTCTAGCAGGCACCCCGCTGAGCCTTGTGTTAGACATTCATTCGAGCCTCAGTCGAGAACCAGGGCCATCCAATTAATGAGAGGTGAGCTGGTCAATACAAGTGTGTCAGGAACAGAAAAGACATCAGACGACAAACATTCAGAGAAACTAGAGGAAGAAAAAGTTAAGGGTTTTGTTGAAATGCAAGCAGATGTGGTTGATGACCATAAGGTGCAGGTTACAAATGTTGGGATGACGGCATGTAATCTTGAAGGACCGTTCGATGAGAAAGTGGTTTACCCAGAAACTACAATGTACACTGAAAGTGTGGAACCTGTTAAAAGTGTGCCTTCTCAAGAAGCAACATTACTCATACAGTCGACCATGCCAAAGTCAGTCACATCTACCAGAGAGAAGTTTCTTAGAGAAGACACAGCAGCAACAGAAATAGCTGATCCGTGTAAAGAAGCATTTGCTGGGGAGGATTTGAGGGCTCGTTACGAGAAGAGCCTGGAAGCTGAACGAATAGCTTGTCAGGAGAAACTCCTTGCCCTGAGGATCAGGAAATGGCAGCAAGGAAGTAGGATGTCAGAAGAGGAGACATATGATCCTGAAACTGATCTGCCCATTGTCCCTGAGGCAAAGTCCACAGAGCCCACAGGGCACATTTACGACCAGCAGGAGAAAGGAGCAACTGTGGAACCTGAGGCCATACACTCTTTTTTTCATGAATCACTCAAAAAAGAGGAATGGGAAGATAATCCTGAAGGAGTGGCTCAATCAACACCCACATCTACAATAAAGGTGAGAAGCAGAGAAGTGGAAAGGTCTGCCTCTGTGGGTACAAAACCTTCCACAGTGACAATTGGGCTAGAAGAAGACACAGCACCACGGACACTGATGCACAACTCCCCAAGAATAAAAGCTAAAGCAGCAGAAGAAGAAAAGGAGTTGTCACCAAGAACAAAACCAAGGCCAGAGGACAGATTTAGAATTTCAGGGAGATTTATTAGTGAAAAGGTAACACCAGACAGAAAAGGGGGAAAACAGGTTGAGCCATGCGATCAGTTTGCAGGCAAGCTTTTTAGAGCTCCGTATGAGAAGAAGCTAGAAACTGGAGGAACTGAATGCGAAGAGAAACGCCTTCCCTTAGGGATCAGGCAGGAAGGCATGAGAATATCAGAAGAGGAGACATTTGACCCAGAAACCGATCTGCCTATTCCAGCAGAGACACAGTACAGGGAGAGTGAGGAGCACATTCACACCCCACAAGAAGTAATGGAGAAAAAGATAGCTCCTGTGCCACTGCCTATGGTACCTAAAGTCAAAGGTGTAGCAGAGCAGCTTGAAACATCTGCCCACTCGGTCAAAGCACAAGTGAAAACAAAACTAGAAGAACTGGAACATGAGAAACAAAAATTGCTGAGATTAAAAGCTAAAGCACCAGAAGCTGAATTTGAGTCTAGATCTGAAACAAAAGCTAGAGCAGAGAAGATGCTGTTTGAGAAGACAGGAGCAGAAAAGGAGCTCCAGCTGTCGAGGGAAAACATCTCAGACCTGAAGAGTGAGAGTGAGAAGTTTATTAGTGAAGAGGAGGCTTTGACTCAGCGAATAAGAAAGTGGCAACAGGATGTTTTAATGGAACAAGAGCAGACTGCAGAACTACAAGGTTATTCACCTTTCCAGGCAGGGAAGACCACTGAGGTTGGAACAAATCTCACAGAGGCCTCTGCTTTAGAACTGGCAAACAAAGTCAAAGAGAAATGTGTTGCTAGTGAGCCTGCTCCTGCTGGTTTCCAAGATCAGGAGGGTCAAACTCTGCAGTGGCCTCTGGCTGGTGAACTGCCAACAGAGGGCCGTGTGACAAGGCTGCAGAGGGACAGTGAGTACTTTGTAAGTGAGGAAGAGGCACTGGCTCAGCGCATACTAAAATGGCAACAGGATGCAGTTGAACAAGAGGATACAGCTGAGCTCGAGTCTGAGTGGCCCCAACTGCCCCTGACTTATTGTGAGCCCCATCATAGTGGCATGTCTCATGAAGCCCACCCCAGTGAACCCCCACCTCCACATTTATTTTCAACAGAAAAACCGTCAGTTTTTCAGCCCATTGCAAAGTGTGATCTGTCACCTCCTTTTGAGGCTTCTATGGCCAGGCACCCCGCTGCAGATGCTAGTTTGCTACACCATGTGGGTGCACCTGATGCCCCCGTAAGATATCAAAAGGACTCTCAGGCTTCATCAGTTCAGAAATACTCTCCAACCCAGCTCACTGGTCATCCTTATGAGGAATATGAACGTACTTCTGCCTCTTATGAGAGCCATCGTGAGCCTTCCCCAGTCAGGAGAAGCTCCCCATCCCTTAGTCGACACAATGATTCAGAAAGAGAGGGAGTGATGAGGTTGAGAAGGGACAAGTATGCTATGCATGCTGATAAATCCAGCAGGCAACACTTCCAGTCAGAGGTAAGAGAAGAGAGAGACATGGAAAAGGAGATGGGAACTGCAAGAGAAAACACTGAATGGAAACAACACAGGGATGAAAGAAGTGGAGATTTGAGAAATCTGAGATCTACACAGGGTAAGGAGATGACTACTGAAATAGGTGATATAAAGAAGGAAGAGAGAAGAGTTGAAAATGTGGAGTTAAACATAAAAGATCTTGGAAGTCTTGGAGGCTCACATCCAGTATTTGTTAAAGAAATATCTTCACTTAAAGTAAAAGTTGGCGAGATGTCTGAGTTTATCTGCCAGTTCCAAGGTGATCCTCCACCTACTGTGAACTGGCTCAAAGACGGCCATCCAGTGGACCACAATCCTGACTATGATATCATACAGAAATCTAATAACTCGAAGCTCACCATATTCTATCCAACAACAGATCACGAGGGCACATATGACTGTATCATAACCAATAAACATGGCAAATCCATCTGCAGTGCTACTCTTGAAATCTCTAACAAAAAGGTGCCAAAAATGTCAGGAGTCACACCGGATGTGGTAAAAATACAAGCACCAATGAAGGAGGAAAATCAGGAGAGTCTGATTGAGGAGCAGTTTCAGACCTACACTGATTCAGGAAAGGTAACGTTAAAGGTGCCTCAGATGGAGATCATTAAACGCCGCAGCTCAGATGAATCTTTTAGCACCTCACCCGTAGAAATCCGAATTACAGCTGCCACCCCCATCCCTGAGATGGCTGAGGAAATTGCTGTGGACAAACCTCAGGTATATACAGAGGGAATGTCATCTGGACCGAGTAGTGAAGCAGCATCCCAGACTGTCAGACACAAATTTACTTTCTCATTTGATGTGGTTGGTGAAGCTCCCTGTGTAGTCACTGAATTAGAGAATATAACCTGTTCTGAGGGCGAAACAGCTGTCTTGAAGTGTGTTATAACTGGTGAACCTGCTCCAGAGGTCACATGGTATCATGACCATATTTGCCTTGAAGCTACTGTTGGAAAATATAGTACTGAGATACATGATAAAATGTACATGCTGTATATCAGCAATTTTACGTACCCCGATGCTGGACTGTACAAATGTGTTGCTAAAAATAAGCTGGGAGAGGTAACCAGTATCTCTGAAGTTTCTTATCAAGTTGAAAAACCTAAGAAACTGTCAGAAGGTGTTGATTTCACCCCATCTCAGACAGAGAGGAAGTCTCCTTATGGCTTAACTGAGGATTTCAAGAAACCTGACATCTTCCAAAAAGCTCAGGATAGTGTTGTGCTGCCAAAAGTTAAACCTCCGAGTTCACAAGCTCCAACAGACATGCCTGTCAAAACTACTATATCCAGACCCAGTCTCTCTAGAGAGCCTCAGGTTATATCTGGCTGTGGTCTGCAAGGTTCTGCTGCTGTAATTAAAGTTTCTCAGATTAAACAGGCTTTCGAGTCAACATCACCAATTAGATTAACGGAAAACCTTTCTCTGGAAGAGGAAAGAAAGAAAACACTGTTCCCAGAGGAGTTTATACCGTCTGTTGCCATGTCTCTTAACCAGCAGGAAGAGGTAAAGCCACATAAACCTGATACTATGCATACAGAGAGCTGTGACCAGCTTGCTTCACCTACAATCGGAAGTGAAAGTTCTTACAAAGCCTCTCATGCTCCAGTAGAATCCAACAAGCCCATCGCTTTTGAAACCTCCCAGGTCACTGATGTCAGTAAGGAAGTTATTTCACGAGTAAGTTGTGGTGCAGTTAAAGAGTTTATTGAGGAAATGTGGGAGTCTCCAGAGGTGGTGAGACCAGGGTCACAGGAACTTGGCCTGCTCCCTCAACACACTGAGGCGGGTGAAGTGGAGAGATTTAGGTGGGAAACATTTGACAGAACTGGCAGCCACATTGCTTTCGAGTCTGAGAAAGTACCTGCAGGAAGCTGCTTTCCCACACTTTCTTCTCAACCTGAAGGAACTGTTAAGCCCAAACAAATTTCTAAATCTCTAAAACCAGCAAGCCAAAGTGCAGTTCCAAGGGTTTGCTCTGTAGAAAGTGAGGCTAAAATCTCATGTATGGCAAATTATTCTGACCATGCTAGTGTTGGGAGGGGTTTAGAAGAAGTAGAAGAACATGTGAAGCGTGATGTGAAAGGATTAGAAGAGGAATTTGAGTTAATGTTAGAGCATGTGCGTAAGGAGGGTGAGCTTTCTGGTGATAAGCTTATTTCCATACAGGAGCCCACTAAGGCTAAAGCCTATAATGAGGAGCTGATTTCGTTCCCAGAAGTATCTATGGACAGCGGTGTTTTTGGTAGTATGCTAGAATCCCAGGATGACAAGAGAGAAATATCAGAGAACATAGTGGTTGATGATCTAATTGAGTCTCCTACACAAATTAAGGGTGAAGATGAGAAAATTGAGGTTCGCTTGAAGTCAGAACCTGAAACATTTATTGTCAAGCCTAAAGTACTCACAACAGCGAACCCACTTGGTCGGTCTACAGCTGCTGCTGACCGTGGAAAGGAAGGAGATAGTATGGAAAGAGACTCAGCAGATCAAGCTAGGGGAGCAGCAGCAGCAGCTGGCTCCATAGAGGAAGAGGAGGTCACTTTTGGTGCAGTGTACAACTACTACAGTCCTCCTCCAGACTGGGGGAGGCCGCTGTCCCCTGAGTCTGAGATGTCCATAGAGATTGGCAGCACTGTGAGTGAAGACATAGTTGAGGTAGCTGAGAGGTTCTACACCCCAGGCTCCTCTACTGAAGTCTCACAACCAATTGCACAGTCCTTTCACACTCCAAAGTCTCCCGTGTTCTTTCATACTCCAAGTTCTGATGAATCTGGTGGGTTTAAGACCCCTCAGGAATATCCATTCTCCCCTGTAGAATACAAGAGACCATCAACAGAAGACTCATGTGAGAGGTTCTTCTCACCTGTTCAATTCCTAACCTCTCCTACTGATGAGGGCATCGAAAAAACTCTATCTGGAATGAATGTGGATGAAAATCAATTCCTCAGCCAGGCTAGAGGCTCTTTGGGGTTGTCAACCCTGCAGGAGAAAGTGCAGGGAATCCCTCCGGCCTTCCTAAAACCTCTCATGAAGAAAAACGTGTTTGAGAATGACACATTAACATTTCATGCTGAGGTGTTTGGCCTACCTTCCCCAGAGGTGAATTGGTTCCGCAACAAAACCCAGCTGCTAGCAGATGACAGAGTTACTATAGAGCGAGATGGTGACAGCATCTCACTAACAATTCAAAATGTCACTAAAGCTGATCAGGGGGAGTATATTTGCGAAGCTGTGAATTATGTTGGAGAAGCCAGAAGTGTTGCTGTAGTGATCGTTGTATCACAGGAAGTAAGGTTTACGCCCGTCCCACCTGCTGTCTCCCATCAGCACGTCATGAAGTTTGACGTGGAGGAAGATGACTCTTCTCGTTCGCCATCTCCTCAAGAGATTCTGCTTGAAGTAGAGCTGGATGAAAATGAAGTCAAAGAATTTGAGAAACAGGTGAAGATCATCACCATACCTGAATACACAGCTGACAATAAGAGTATGATCATATCTCTGAATGTGTTACCAAGTATTTATGAGGAGGGTGCTGTGGACTTTGTCACCCAGGAGCATGATGACTTGAAAATAGCATTCGAGGTCACCGAGATGCCCCCACGGTTCATCAATCCAATCTGTGACATGGAAACCCCAGAAGGCACCACTGTAATGTTTGAGTGCTCACTTATGGGAATTCCATCTCCCATCGTATCCTGGTTCAAAGGTGATAGAAAAATTCCTCAAAATAATAAAAAATACTTGCACTCTTCTGATAGTGACAATCATTTCCTGAAGATTTGTAAAGTCACAACACAGGATAGTGGCGTGTATACCTGCAGGGCAATTAACATTGTCGGAGAGACTCTGTGTAGGGCTTCCCTAGTGGTGTTAAGTGCCAAGGATTTCTCGGGAAAGACCAGGGGCAGGGAGCTGACCGCTGTGTCCCTCGGCAGTGCCAAAGTCCAGCCCCAGAGATTTGACTTGATGGTTGGCAACACATCATTTGATGGTGAACAGGTGTCAGAAATTGAGCTTGAGTTTGATTTTGAACAAGAAGCTGATGAGTCACAGCGGGCAGTCAGGTTGGTGGCCAACACTGACAATAAAACAAGTGAAGAGGGAGAGAAATATGTCAGCATTGACTTTGATGTATTTGCTGAGACAGCAAAAGATGAAAAGATAGAATTTAAAGGTAAGTCCAGTGATATGTGTAGCTTCCAGTTTCAGGTGACTGAGACACCCCCGAAATGTATCATACCATTGACTGATGTAACGGCAGCAGTAGGGACACCTGTCATTCTCCAGTGTCTGGTTAATGGTAAGCCAAACCCCACTGCTGAATGGTACAAAGACGGAGACCGTATCACAGACAGCAGGTATATAATCCAGGTGAAAACTGCAGGCCACTTCAATCTGCTCATTACTAATGTGACCCAGAGTGATGCTGGTGAATACAAGTGCATAATCCAAAACACAGCTGGCTGCATTGAAACTGCAGCACTGCTGAAGGTGTTTTAGAGGTAAAGGTGCTGGGACTGGGCATATATTGATATTTTGTGTTGTATCTAAATTTTGCTTTCACAGTAGAATAAGATTATGACTTGGGGAGGAAAACGATGAATGAATGAAAAACAGAGTGTGAAGGAAAAGCTTATATTCAAAGAGAATGTGTATGCAATTTATCTATTTATTTTGCCATATATATATATATATATATGTAGTACATGAGGCTTAACTTTTCAGTAATCAGTAAGATTTCTTTACAATATCTGATTATATGCTACAGGCACATTAAACCCATGAAGTTTAACAACTTAAAGCCAAGTGCTGCCTGTTAGCAAGTTTGCAGATAAGACTGGCTAGAGGTTGAATGAAGGAAATTATTATTTTTATAGAGAGCTTGTCTTCTGTCTCTGAAAAGAGAATGTTTTCTTACTACACTTACTAGTTTCTTAAAATCTTCTTACAGGTTTAAGATTGTGGCAAACAATAATTTGATTACCTGTCGTACATATAGCACGTGTCTAACAAGAAAGCTAGCGCTCAAATAACTGAGTATGTATGTAGTAAATGTTTCTTTTAGTGTGTCAGTGACGGTAATGTGCTACTTTACATTTTTGTTCAAAAAACATAGCTTTATGTGTTTCTCTATTGTCTGGTAACTCTTTGAAAGTAACATTATTACCATTATTACAATTCATGAATGTATTTACAATTCACTAATGTGACAATTTGTATTAGTGTTGCATCAAAGGAGTTTGCAAAATCTAAAAGTTGCTTGAAGACGTGTCCCAGATTTAACCCAGTGGGAGTATCCCCAGCCCCCTGTTCCTCTGTATTTGTGGGACCTAATCAGCCAGGGTTTCGAGCCCAAAACCTGCACTAATTTCCTGAAGATGATAGCAACAACAATATTATTTGTATTAGGCAAATATCACAAATACAAAAACCTGTGTAATATCACTGACATTAATATTTCCATGTTTGCTCAAAGGCAGCAATTATGAATAACTAACAAATAAAACAACATCTTCTAAATGTTACTGATATGCATCAGTGAGTTCGTCCCAGCCCTAACACTGCTAAAACCATACATTTTAAGCAGTGATCTTATCACAAATCAATTGGCAAACTTGAAGCTCTTTAGTTTGGATGAGGCGGAAGTTTTTCTAGCAGATTTTGTCTTTTTTTGGATTTTGTGTGATTCTAAGTTCTTCCTGTTTCTAAATGAAATTTATGGCTTTTTGAAGCATTTTCAAATGTCACAGAAGAGCAACTTGATAACTTATTTTAAAAATAGATAATACTGTGAAAAATCTTTTAAAAACAAAATATAAGTTTGGCATCTTGTAAATATGTGTAATTTTAGGGGTGTATGAATGTTTACCCAGAAAAATACAAGATTCTGATATTAAGGTTGAATTTATATGTACAGCTGTCATCTTGGTTTGTCTCAGTTTATATAATAAAATTTCTGATGCAGTCTGAGCTTGCTTTTTTAAAAAAGCTTTCAAATGGATGATTTATGATGAACATTGTCCTCCTAAGACCTGAACTCTTTCATGGCATGCATTTTTAATTTCTCTTTGCTATTTGGGCTGATTGGGACCTGACGAATGTAAAAACAAAGAATTACCAGATTTTTTTTTTTTTTACCTTATTTTTGTTTCTGAGGAAACTGAGATCTACATATGAGGTCATTTGTTTTAAATTTCGATAGAACAGTGGCAGTATAATGTCCTCGTAAGTGGATATCAGGCCCTTGTAGAGCAAAATTTAGTATTTTGTTCTAGACAACCCAAAATGTGATGTCCCCATATGTGGATGCCAGGTCCTAGAAGGTTAAAAGGGAAAATGGAGTCATTAAAAGCTTTGTTTTGTAGAAAGGTTTGCTGAAAATTCCTGATTCTGGAAGTCATACCAAACAGTCTTTATTCTGTGCATCATTCCAGAATAAAAGACAAAAATATTCAAGACAATATAAATGCATGAAATACAGTTGCCTTATATGTCATGAATAAGAATGTAACAGCTATAATGATATACAGTGCTTAACAAATTTATTAGAGCAATTGTCAACAAAAATCAAAAGACAAAAAAAGTATTTAAAAAACTTACTGAATTCACTGCACTGAGTTAATATTTTTATTCCCAAATTCAAGCTGCACACTGGACTTACATGAGAAATCAGACATTAATCAAGCATTACTGGGGCTGAACTGGTAATCTGGAATGCTGGGTATTTTCCCAATGGGCCAACGCACTTTTGGGCCGATGCGTCAATTAAAGGGCAGCTACTAACCAGCCGTACAAGTACTGACAGCAGCCCATTCATTAACTTTCATTACCAATACTGTATTGCCCAATCAAATCTCTTAACGCAACCAGGCCCTCCCAACCTTCACTGTGTGCACACCATGCAGAACAGAATTGTGGAATAAGTGGTTAAAAAACAAAAGCTAAAGGAGAAAAAGAATATCAATAATCAAAGAAAATAAAATATATACGTAATATGTGTATAAGAAATTTTAGAAATAAAACAAATTTCAGAATGATAAAAAATTGATACTAGTTCTGCTAATTAAGGGCAGCTCTGACATAATTCTTGTACTAGGTGGTGGTCTGATAAATTAACACTGTAAATGGGTCGAAAGTTAAAAACAAACCAGAATGGTCAGAGCGTTTGTGTTTCATGTGTGTTCGTGTAATTGTTAATAGTTAATGTGCTTATTGTAGTTTTGTCACATGTCCTAGGATTGTCCTCATAATTACTTCATCAGCTAAAGCAAAATTTGAATATTTTTAAACTGAGACATTTATTGTTAAAAGATTTTTCATTATTGTAATTTAAATATAAAAATATGTTTTCTTTCACTTTTAGAAAGCAAAATATGGATTGAACTCAACAACTGACTGTAAAAGTCCTCTCTGCTGAGATTTGTTTTAGATGAGGACAGTCCTAATATTTGATGTTGTGAATGAAGTGTTAAAACCATAGCTGCTGTCTTTTGGATATTATTATCCAATGTCCTGCTCAATATTTCCTGACAGAGGAAACCATCATCACCACTGTGGAAGAACAAGAGGAAACCTACTACACTGGTGTCCAGTTACCACAAAAAACTAAAACGCTTGAACTCAAGCCAGATTCCAAACTTTACTCTTCCACTTTAGAGAAAAAAAAAGAAAAGCCTGTTTTCCTTACTCAGCTCTCCGGAGCAGCTGTAAACACTGGGGAAACTGCCAGGTTTACAGTTAAAGTATCTGGCTTTCCAAAGCCAACTGTGCAATGGTCTCACAATGGAAAGGTTGTAAAGAGCTCTTCTGTATACAAGCTGATAGAGGAGAAGGATGAATACACACTGGTAATCACCCAAGTCACATCTGAGTATGAGGGCAAGTACTCATGCACTGCCACGAATAGATTTGGCCAGACGACATGCACCACATACCTGGAGGTGAAAAAGCCTGAAGCCAGCCAGGCAGAGAAATGGGTTGAGAAGATGTTTAAGCTCACAGGTCAGCCTGCTAGTTTCACACTTCAGATACAACCCGTGAGGTGCTCAGAAGGAACAGAGGCTTCTTTTAATTACAAAGTCAGTGGTGATCCGGTCCCTGATATAAAGTGGTTCAAGGGGCCTTTCCAGATCCAGCCCAGTAGAAACTGTATCATTAGAACCAATTCAGATGGATCTGGTTTCATCATTATTAAGAATGCCAAACAAGAGGACAGTGGCTTATACACGTGTAAAGCCTCCAACCAGTTTGGTGAGACTGCTTGTAGTGCAGAGCTTGTTGTATTCAAAGAATCAGTCTCTGCTTCTCACAAACAGGAGGCAGCCATTCAGAAGAAAGGTTACAAGGTTTTAGTGACAGAACAAGCAACAGAGTCACGCTTGTACCAGGTCAGCCTCCCAGGCCAGGATAAAGCTAAGTCAGATCAGATGGTTTACACCATCGGCACAGAAGATCGGCAGATTATTCCCAGCGAGCAAGTGAGCTCCCTTAGAGAAGTAGATATCTCCACTGCCACTGTGTACTGTGAGAGGGTTACCCACCAGGCAGCAATACTTCAGGCACATGAGACAGAGGAACGGGTGTCTGTGGTTCCTACTCACCCAGACCAAGTGTCAGCTGTTCCTGCGAAACAGCTTCACATGGCAGCATTCACATCATCTGTTGAAGAGAGTCAGGACCTCACAGAGCAGCACTGTGATGATATTCAAAGGCCAGATCTCATTGAGCTTCAGGCAGTCAGTGAAAAAAAGTCAAAACACATGTTAGCTGTTGTTGAGGAGCTCACACCACTTTCTGCTGTTAGCACAGAGCCACTGGGTGACAGGAAGTCTGCTACTGTCAAAATCACTTCAGAACCTAAACATCTAGTCAGTGGTCATCAAGTGAAAACACAACTGTCAATCCTGAAAGAGGAGTCTCAAGAGATCCCCAAACCACAAGAAGAGATGGGTTATAAGGTTAAGGAAGGTATTAAGATTTTATATTCGGCCCAGTCCACAGAAAAGCAGGTGCTTGCAGAGGGTCACACAACTGAGTTAGCAACAGCAGAATCTGCTGTTAAGTCTTCAATTAGAAAAGAACATAAGCCACCTGTCACAGCTTTAGTTAATGAGTCTAAGCAAACTCTTTGGAAGGAGTCAGAATTCTCCATTCAGAGGCCTGCTGAGGAAGCAGCCCATACCTGTAAAGATACGATGATGAAAGCAGCTCTAACTGCTGAAGAGACACAAATGCTGCAGGGTGAGTCCACACAGTTGCTTCCTAGTCTAGACAGTGCCATGTCCATTAAGTCCGAGGTAGAAGGAAAGCAGTTGTTACACCTGCAGGTTATAACAGAACAGGACCTCCTTCCATCTGAGAAAAGACTAACATATGAAAAACCAACACCAGAACATGCAGGGACCAGAAAGAGTCCCACTTTGCTACATACTGTTAGTCAGGATGAGCAGAGAACAGTAGTTTGTGAGGCCACATCAGAGTTTGACTCCAAGGCAGACACTATAACCATAGAGCACCAGAAAGAGGCCCCTACCCTGCTGCATCTCCAGTCAACCCACCCTGTGGAGGTCCTACCCAAAGAGGGCATTCTCACAGTTGAGAAGCCTGACCAGCTGGTGGCAATGCAGAAACAAGAAAAGGCAAGAAGCCATGCAGCTCTTTCAGAAGAGAAACGAGAGCTCACAGCCGATTTTTACTCAGAACTGGATTTGTCCTTGTCTGGAGTTCAGTCTCAGTCTCGTACTGAGCCCAAGCCACAAAGTATCCTCCAACTGTGCTACCAGCCTGTGCAGTTGTCAAAAGAGACACCAGTTAGCACAGAGTGCAAGCATCAGCGAGCTCTACTACAGAAGGAGGATCGCTGGAACGTGATGCATGTCACTTCTGTGACAGATGGACAGGCTTTGGAGGAGGGTCACACAGATCATCTAACAGCTATAGACAAATTCACATGTCAGACAACCGTAGAGCCAAAAGTACCCACCGAGCCAATCCAGATTGAGGAGAAAGAGATCTCCACTGAGAGTAGTGTCTTTCTAAAGGCAGCAGAACAGGACTTTGCTGTTCAGATTCAAGAGGGTCAGTCAGTCAGGCAGTCAGTAATGATGGACGAGAAGCGAGTGCTGACAGGTGAATTCTCTCAAGAGATCACCAAGTCTGAGACCACCAAAGTTGCTGTTAATGCACAGCAAAAATTGTCCCTTTTGGCACCAGAATCTAAAGATATTACAGCTCTGCCTAAAGAGATGACATTTGTGATCCAGATCCCTAAATCATTCAGTTCAAACATACAATGTCAGCTCAGAGATGCTCTTCAGTCTGCTGTAGCCAGTGAACAGCCAGTGTTACTGGCTGAAGTTGTGGGATACCTACACGCTGTAGAAGTACAGGAGGTCAAGGTTCAAAGAGAGCCCAAGTGGGCTATGTTCACATATCTGATCACAACAACAGGTGCCCCTGTGGAGATCACTCTAGCTTTTGAGGGTGAATACCCTCAGACAGCTGACCTCAGGACTGAGGTTCAGGCAGCATTTCACTCCATGGTATATCAGGAGTCCCATGTTCTTACTTCAGAACAGCAAGGTACTATGCAACTAGACAAACCTCAGAGGGCACAAGTCACCTCAGCTCGCTCTAGCGAAACAGTGTCATCCATGGTGAAGACTGTGAGCGTGACAGAGAGCACAGCGGATTTTACTGCTGTTAAATCTCATTCTGCATCACTTCAAACTGAGTCTAAAATGGCAGTTGAGCATGCTACATTGGAGGAACGGGTTGTAGTGCAGGAATCCATGGACACAAAGGTAAAACGGTCATCCCATATCAAAATTCAAACTGAAGGTCACATGGCTTCTGAGCAGTCAGAGCAAGTTTCAAGACAGGAGGTGAGGTCAACAATCATTACAAGTCAAGAAAAAGATGTAGGAGTGTCAATCATTACCACGTCTACTACCACTGAGCAGGCAGTGGATGTCAGCATTTCCAAAGAGGGCATCGAAGTATCCAGGCCAGAACTGAGAGAATACCCTGTAATTGTTAATTCTCTCAATGACATGCTGATAGAAGAAGATAGTAGAGTAACCTTCAGCACTACCATTAAGTACGTCACAAAGGTAAACTGGTTTTTCAATGGGCAATTGGTGCAATCTGGCAAAGAGTTCAAGTGTTCCAAAGACCATGACACATACACAATGGTTATCAACAAAGTTGTCAAGGAGAGGCATCAAGGAGAATATGTTTGTGAGGCTGAGAATGAAGCCGGCAGGACAACAACATCTTCAAGGCTCACTGTGGTCTCAAGAGGTTTGATAACAGGAAAAATCTATGTATCATTCACTCATTCATCCAATCCATTTTCTTTGAGAGCAACTAATCATTCAGTGGATCATTCCAAACCTTTGTCTTCACATGAATATATGCATTTGTCACTTTGGTTCCTCTATTCATTTCATAGCTTGGCATGAGCAGTCTAAGCAGGGCACTGGATGGTACTAACTCACTCTCTTCTTTTTTCCACATCATCTTGGTCAGTATTTCCCTAAAGACCAGAACCATCACAGTCGTAATGTAATTTTATTTCTGAAGTGCACAAGCTTCTTGCTATAATGTTTGTCATGATCTGGCCATTAGGATACTTTCAAAGTCTCTCCATGTTCACATTGGCATGCAAGTGGCACCAGACTGCTTTGTTTTAAACATGTGTTTTCCATGATCTGTCACCATTCTCCACGTCCACAATGTCTCTCTGCATGTTTTAAGGGCTTCAGATTGCCTCATCTTTCACAAACCAAGAAAATCATGTACACTGATATCATCTTCTTTCAGGCTGCTTTTTGTAAAACCATGGGGCTAATGTTCTGGCGTTTTTTTGGTTTTGTTTTTCTCCACAGTCACCTTGGCTTGCTATCCACCATTATTGTACATTCCACCATTCTTTTTCCTAATCTTTTGTTTGTTTGTTTTTATCTAAAGAGTAGCAGTAAATTTAATTACTAAAATGTGCTTTTTTTGTCTGTGTCTGCAACAGTGCCCCCTGTCTTTAGGCAGAAAATCACACCTCTGGAGATAAATGTCGGCAGTCACACCAAGTTTGAATGTGAGATTGAAGAAGCTCCAGACGTGACATTCAAATGGTACAAATCTGGCACCGAAATCAGACAGAGTGAAAAGTATCGGATCGTCAGCTGCCACACTAGTTCCACTTTAGAGCTCCTGAACCCTGTCAAAGCTGATAGTGGAGAATACACCTGCAAAGCTTCAAATCAACACGGCACAGACAGCTGCACTGCCTCGCTCATTGTCACCGGTAAGATCCCAGCAGGACCTCATTTAAATTATTGCTATGCATAAATGTGTTTGAGAGAGAGAGAATTATATACAAACACTGTGTTGTACTTTGAATTATCAAGGTCAAGGTTGGAAGGTATGCTTAGTTTATAGCGCTAAGCTGCTGTTTTATTTGGCAATATATCACTATTAAGAAGCAAAATGTTGCTATGTCATATTGATCACTGAGTTGCACAGGCTTATTTTTAATGGTGGTTTTTCAAACCTGTTGAACTTTTTGTGTGCTCTGCCTGCTCTCCATAGAGATGTACCCACCAGTATTTGTATCAAAACCAGACCCAATGACTTTATATGTGGGAAAACAAGCTGTGTTCCAGTGCTCACTTACTGGATCCTCGCCTATGGAAGTTGTCTGGCACAAGGACAACATAACAATTTCCTCTGAAAGGAACTATGTCATGAAATGTGAAAAGAACAAGTATTCCCTTCACATTAAAAGTCTTGAACTGACTGATCAGGGAGTGTACCTGTGCAAGGCTTCCAACAGTGTTGGTGTAGCTACTTTTGCAGTAGAACTCAAGGTTATTGACAAGCCCCGGTTTGTTACGGTCATTGAGCCAGTATCTGCAGCTGTTAATGACCCACTGAGGCTGGAGTGCCACGTGAATGAGGACACTGGTGTGGCTGTCACCTGGACCAGGGATGGCAAAAAAGTCCACCAGAGTATGGAGTGTAAACTGTCCTTTGAGGACAAGGTCGCTGTTCTGGAGATCCCCAAGTCCAAACTAAAGGACTCAGGGAAATATGTATGCACAGCTGCAAATGAGGCTGGCAGCTCCTCCTGTGAGGCTGTGGTAACAGTTCAAGGTAAGATCGTAACGGTGATCTTTCCATTTGCCATGATGAAAACCTATGCAATTACCTGAAGTGAGGTCAATGTTGACAAGAGTTTTTAGCTGGCTCCAAGCTAATACTAATACTGTGCTGCTGTCTTGTGCCTTTTTTGCATTCTTTTTTGCTTTCTTATGTCTTGGTTGACTTTTTTCTATATTTCACCAATGTATAAAAAGTCTCAGAGTTTTTTTGAACAAAACACTCTTTCAGAGCCCCCTGCCTTTGTGAAGAAAATGGAATCTAAGCTTACATGGAAACAGGGTATAGCTGCACGCTTACAATGCACAATCAAAGGATCGCCTGAACTTCACATCCAGTGGTTCTGGAATGAAAGAGAGCTGAGTAATGGAGACAAATATAAAATATCTTTCAAGACTGGAGTTGCTACTGTGGAGATAATGAACCTTCTGGTCACAGACAGTGGCAGATACACCTGTGAGGTATCAAATAATGCTGGGAGTGAAAGCTGCAGTACTCTTTTAGCTGTTAAAGGTTTGTCCAAGGAGTTACTTTACATTTACTTCAGTTCAGACAAAAAACAAACTTTGGCATTAACTGCATTTACTTTACCTATGATGCATAGAGCCACCGTGCATTAGAAAAGACCTGCAGACAGTAGAGGCAGTGAAGGGAGCAGCTGCTCACCTGGAGTGCGAGGTCACAGGAACAGCTCCTTTTGAAATCACTTGGTTAAAAAATAAGAAACCCATCACCAGTGATCAGAAGTATAAATTGATTTCCCAAGATTCGATAGCAAGGCTGGAGATTCAAACATTTGACACTACAGATATTGGAGATTATCAGTGTGTCATATCAAATGATGTGGGAAAAGTCACCACTAAGGCTATGGCTAAACTTAAAGGTTAGTAAACTCAAGCCCATCACAGCAGTTGCAAAATCAGATTTAATTCTGTCCATTTTTAACTTGTAATGTGTTTTTGTAGATCCACCAACTTTCTCAAAAAGGGTTGAGAGTGTTACAGCAGTCTTGGGAAATACAGTAAAACTACAAGGAATGATTAAGGGTTCAACTCCCATCACTGTGAAATGGATAAAAGACTCCAAGATGCTAAGAGATGACGATCCAAATATCAAGATGGTTTTTGAGAACGGTGTTGTTAGTTTGTCGATAACAACAGTTGCCATCAGCCATGGTGGCAAGTATTCATGCCAAGCGGAGAACGAGGCTGGGCAACAAAAGTGTGAAGCGATCTTGACTGTGCAAGGTCAGATACCATCTTTGATGCAGCGATGCCTTTACATATTGTAATATAGGTTTTTATGTCTAAACTCTTTGTCCTAAAAACTGTCTTATCCCAGAACCTGCCAGGATTGTAGAGCCTGCAGAGTCCATTAGTGTGACGGCAGGGGACTCAGCCACATTGGAGTGCACAGTCTCTGGAAGCCCAGATCTCAAAGTGAAGTGGTTTAAAGATGGGAAGGAGATCATTAGTGGCCGTAAATATAAGATGACTCTGAAGGATAATATTGCCACCCTGAAAATTCTTACTGCAGAAAAAGGAGATACTTCAGAGTATAAAATGGAAGTGGCGAATAAAGTTGGGAAAGACCAGTGCACGTGTTCAGTCACTGTCTTAGGTTGGCTACTGGTTTCAGCGACTTTTTTGAAATTTTTTTAAAATTTCTTAAAACCTTTGTTTTAGTTGTGTGTGTTTATATCTACACGGAAAACACATTGTATTTATACATTTTGGGAAATGCATTTTGCTATAGTCCTAAAATGTTGTGTGTACAATGTTATTTGCTTTTGGATTTTGCTCAGTGGTTCCTGTCAGTGTGAAACTGCCAATAAATGATTTTTCTTCTTTAACGTCCAGATCGGATAATGCCTCCAGCTTTCACCAAGTCGCTGAAAAGAGTTGACGGTAACATTGATAATCCTGTCTCCATGGATTGCAAGGTGTCTGGGTCACAGCCCATGACCGTGACTTGGTTCAAAGACGACCAGGAGATTGTTTCTGGAGACAAATTCCAGCCTGAATTTAAAGACAGCTCTGCTATATTGAGAATCATGTGGCTAGAAAAGGCTGACTCTGGTGTTTATAAATGCAGAGCCACCAACTCAGCTGGCTTTAAAGAAACCAGTGGCACGCTCTATGTGAAAGGTCATATCTTATGCGTTTGTTTTCTACATGTAATCTCTGAATTATTCTATACTAACGTAAAATGTAAATTTGTTTTATTGGCCTTCAGAACCCCCAGCGTTCACAGTGAAACCACACGACCAGGATGTTATTCCAGGAACTACAGTTTCCTTAAGAACAGCATTCACTGGAACAGCTCCTTTAACTGTGAAGTGGTTCAGGGAAGAAAAAGAGATAATTACAGGGGGCACTTATTTCATTAAAAAAGATGCCTCTTCAAGCTCTTTGGAGCTTCACTCTGTAAAGCCCACTGATACCTCGAAATACACGTGCGAAGTATCCAATGATGCTGGGAAGGTAGACTGCACAGTAGTCCTCTTTGTGAAAGGTGCAGTCTTTAGTATCATGTGCAACTTCATAAACCTGACTTCAGATTATGCCACTGATATGATATTAACCCTAAACCTCTTCTGTCTCATACTGAATATTAACCTCTTCTATCAGAACCTCCCGTGTTTGTGAGGAAACCCGAGGCAACCAAACTCATCACCAGTGGTGACTCTGCCGGGCTGGAGTGCAAAGTAACTGGCAGCCCAGTCATCAGTTTCAAATGGTTCAAGGATGAAATGGAGATCAGTGCCAGTTCTAAATACACAATGAGCTTGATCGACTTGATGGCAACTCTAGAAATAGCTAATTGTACAGTGGAGGACAGTGGAGATTATGTCTGTGTGGCATCAAGTGAGGCTGGAAGTGACCGTTGCACCTGCACAGTTATAGTCAAAGGTTGGTTTAGTGTTAGTTTTAAAGATGTTACTTCTTCTTTTCTTAGGTGATGAAACTATTCATATTACATGTCTGTTGTTTTGTTGTAGAACCACCATTGTTTCTGCGTAGCTTGGAGCACAAGGACGTGGTAAAAGGTTCTGAGCTGACGCTAGAGTGCCAAGTCTCTGGTTCTGCTCCTTTTACTGTGTCATTTTATAAAAACTCCAAATTGATTCGGAACGACAAAAGACACAGGATTACTGTGAAAGAGGACCTGCTAGCACTACAGGTTCTGGCAGTAGAAACAGGAGATGTTGGTTTGTACCAGTGTAGTGTTGAGAATGAAGTGGGAAGGGCCTCCTGTGATTGTCACGTAACGCTAAAAGGTTAGTTTAGATGCTATTGTGGTTAGCTGCCGTAAGCTCTTCTCCTTACACTTCAAAAGGCTGCATTTTAAATCTGTATCATATTTTGAAATCTTAGCAAACACAGTTTTCCTTTTGTTCAGAAGGAATTTACTTGAGATTGCTCAGCTTTTTACATTTTTCTTTGCAGAACCACCATCATTTGTTCGAAAGCTGGAGAACCTCAGCTCATTGGCTGGCAGCGAGGTTTCTCTCATTTGCAGTCTGAAAGGCTCTGAACCCATATCTGTGGCCTGGCTAAAAGACAACCATGAGCTCAAAGAGGCTGAAAACATTCAGATTACATATGAGAACAAGACTGCGCTACTGCAGATCACCAACTTACAGAGCAGTCACTGTGGTAAATACTCTTGCCAGGTGCAGAATCAGGCTGGCAGCCAGACATGCTCTGCTGTGCTGACAGTCAAAGGTTGGTTAAGATATTAAACTCAACTTTGTTTGCACCCTTATTTAAAATCTTTGTATGCCTTCACAGGTTGATAAACTTGACTGCTTTCTTGCAGTCATGTGAAATGGGAAGTACACCCTCTTTCAATTCTAAGAGTCCACATATTTGGGCATAACAAAAATGTAACTGGTCCTTAGTAGGTCTTAAAATTATGTAACTACAGCTTTAAATGAATAATTACACGTACCATATTACACCATAACATTACTTACTAAACAAAAACTCCAAATGCAGAAGCAGTGTGTGAAATACACCCTTACTGTTTCCACAGGAATTACCAGGGTAAATAGCAGTCAGGAGCTGCTTATTAAAGGTGGAAATGTTTGTGATATTGTGTGATGTGATATTTAAAGCCAAAAAGATTTTAGTGAGCAAGGAAGGTATGAATGCATTACAGGGTCCCTAATTGGCAGAAATTATTAAGTTAAGCGGCTAATATGTATTTAAATGTAAATGTGTTCCTGTGATTATTATGTTGCCTTGCAAAAAATGTCTACCTGTGCTGGCATGGCAGCTTACTGCAACATATTGCGACTTTTGCAAGCATGTCCATGTCACACTTCGAATAATATTAATTATTATTATAATGATTATAATGTAATTACTGGTCATCAGTCACAGTTTTTCAAAACACCATAAGAGACAAAGTGCTCAGAATTACAATTAGATTAAAAAAATGAATTACATGTAAAGCATATAAAATATTCAATGTAAGGATGTAGGCTTTTACCTTTTAATCTAATCATATAACAGTATTCCTTATTTTAAATGATCTTAAATTAAAAATTACTTATACCATCATCGGTGATTTTGCATGTAGTCTTTTTGCACAAAGTAGGAACATTTCCATGCACATATTAGTAAATAAGGGCCAAGTACCCCAGCAAAACTACAACATCATGACTGAAAAAAATAATGAATGTGTTGCAATGGCTTAGTCAAAGTCCAGAAATCAGAAGAGAAGACTTTCTGATTTCATTATTGATATCACTTATCAATCTTGTTCACGTTTCACTTTGATTCTCTTCGATTCTTGCTGCGTTCTCATTGGCTCCACTTTGAGAATCACTACTGTCACTAAATAGCATATCAGAGACATCACATTACTTAATTACTCACCGGAGAAAGTAATTTGTTACACAACTCTTTCCATTACTTTCTTGTTGCCTCGTAAAATGACCTGAAATGCACTGTCTCATTAATGCCAGTTAACAATATAAAAATCGGGCTAAAGTTCCACACACCAACACACATTTCTGTCCTAATGAGGGCACACATACGCTCTTTCCTTTAGTATTTAGATATGAACACCCAATGCTGACAATAAAAGCAAAAAAGGAACCCGGCCCACAGAGACTTCAAAGTGATTGTCACACAGCTTCTACTGTAGAAACAGAAACAGGAAGAACTGGAGGCTCATCCGTTTGTTACCTGTCGAAGTTCAGGGTCGGACTGCTGGGCTGGAGTCAGCATTCACTCAGTTTTAACATCACTCTGGGTTCTTGGCTAGCTTAGCTGACGATGCACCTGATGCAGTTTCCACTTTACCATCCTGCCCTTTGATGCAATAAAAATAAAAGTAATGTAAAAAGTAATGTAATGCCATCTAGCGCTGTAGATGGCGCTGCTATTTTCCTCCTCTGCCACACAAACTGAAATCAGCTGACTGTAGCGCAAGTGCAAGTGGAAACGATGGGCAAGCACAATAACAATTTCAAGGAAGTAAGTAAGTAAAATGTATTTATATAGCACTTTTTAAGACAAGAAGCTGTTACAAAGTGCTTCACATGAGAATAAAAGGCATGTCAAACAAACAATATAACAATATAAAGGAAGTATAAAAGCATATCAAACAAAGCAATAGGACAGTATAAATATCAAACAAAACAACATATTACACACGAACATTACCCAAATGCCTGTCTAAACAGATGTGTTTTAAGCTGTTTTTTAAAAGAAGCCACAGTGTCGATGGTGCGTAGCGGGGCGGGTAAACAGTTCCACAGTATTGGAGCCAGGGTTTGAAAAGCGCAATCCCCCTTCGTTTTCAAAAGGGTCCGTGGAATAGATAAAAGACCACTATCAGTGGGTCTAAGAATCCGCTTTGGAGAGTAGGTTGGAGAAGCTCAGTGATATAGGTGGGGGCCTCACCTTGTAAAGACATAAACGTAAAGGTGAGGATTTTAAACTTATATCTATACCCAACCGGAAGCCAGTGCAAGGATTTTAGTATAGGAGTGATATGGGAAAATTTATTACTGTGGGTTAAAAGCCTTGCTGCAGCATTTTGGACCGCTTGGAGGCGATTGAGTGAAGCCTTAGATACACAGGAGAAGAGTGCATTACAGTAGTCTAACCGGGAGGAGATGAAGGCGTGGACAAGCATCTCCAGTTCAGCTTTGGAGACAATAGTCCCGAGTTTGGCAATATTTCTTAAATGAAAAAAGCAGGAGTGGGTCACAGATTTAATATGAACCTCAAAAGACAGAGATTGATCAAAAGTTATCCCAAGATTCCGAGCTGTAGCTTTTATCAAGGATGAAAAGGCACCCAGATGTTGACTAATTTGGGGCTTGATATTCTCTGGATAAGCACTCGGTCTTGTCTGCGTTCAGCTGCAAAAAATTGCTTGTCATAAAACATTAATTTCCTTAAGACAGTCCATTAGAGTGGATAGCTTGTCTAATTCCCAAGGTTTAAAAGAGATGTATAATTGGATATCATCTGTATACAGATGGTAGGAAATTTTTTTGAAACCGCTAATGATACGGCCTAAAGGAAGAATATATAGTGAAAATAACAGGGGGCTTAAAACCGAACCTTGTGAACTACTGGGCTCTTGATTCCCTTCCCTAGACATTAATCTAATATAAATAGTTTGGTGGGACATTAAGAAAGTTATGCATAAACAAATGCTGGCAAACATCAGTAAACGGAGTTAAGCGAGAATGTCCTGATATGTGAAACCTTAGAAAAAGGTGTACTTTTTTTCACATGGCTTTCAAACTCATTCATGCTTGAAATTACATGAATGTAACCTTGTAAGTTGACAAGAACCAAATACAACTGTAGAATCTTTAGTATTCTGTAGGCTTAGGTTCTTGGTCTCTCGTTGATGTGTGGTAGTATAGGAAGCTTTAAGTTCTTTGCTGACTGTGTTTTTTTGTTTTTTTTGGACACCCCAGAACCAGCAAAAATCACAGAAGAAGTAAAGTCTATCAGTGTGACTCAGGGGGATCCAGCTACTCTGGAAGCCAGGTTCTCAGGCACAAAACCCTTGAAAGTCAGATGGCTAAAGGCTGGCAAGGAGCTGACCTCAGGCCAGAGATATAAAGTACAGAGCAAAGATACCAGTTCTGTGTTGAAGATTATTAAAACTCAGAAAAGTGACGGTGGTGAATATATCTTTGAGGTTTCAAACGATGTTGGACAAAGTTCATGTGATGCCACACTCACCATTCTCGGTCTGTTCTTAAATGTCTATCACCTTAGTTTTGATTAATTTAATCTTGCTTTGAACATTGTTTCTCACTCGCCTTTTTCCTTTGTCCATGTTAGATCAAATAATTCCTCCGTCTTTTACAAGAAAACTGAAACAGACAGAAGGTGTCAAAGGATCATTTGCGCATCTGGAGTGTCTTGTGTCTGGTTCTCTTCCAATAACCATACAGTGGTACAAAGATGAGAAAGAGATCCAAACCGATGACAAACACAAATGCACATTCTTTGAAAATGTTCCATTTCTAGAAATCTCCAATCTTGATACTAAAGACAGTGGCAATTATACCTGCATTGCTACAAATAAAGCAGGAACGGTCCAGTGCTCTGGAGTCTTATTTGTGAAAGGTCTGAACATATTTTTGTACCATTTAGCAAATGGATGTGTACAAAGAAATATAGTTAGAAGGATTTTTACCCAGAATGGCTTTGTCTTTGTCTTTCAGAATCCCCATGCATTCTTGAAAAACCTGAATCCATAAATGTTTTGCCTGGCTCAAAAGTCCAATTTAGTATACTGTTCTCTGGCACACCACCACTCACCACCAAATGGTTTAAAAACAATAAAGAGATCCTGTCCAGTGCTGACTGGTCTGTGATCAAAGATAACACCTCGAGCACACTGGAACTCTTCTTTGCAAAAACCACAGATTCTGGAGACTATGTCTGCCAAATACAGAACGATGTTGGCTCCGCTTCATGCCAAGCAACACTCTTTGTCAAAGGTTATCAATCTTTATGTGAAACTGAGTTGCCAAGTATGTCTCCAGCCATCTGTTGGAGCCATTTTTCTCACATTATATTTGACTTTTTCCCTTTGATTCACATTAAAGCTCCACTTTCGACTGATAATTCGTACCTAAATTTTCCATAATACCTCCCTTGCAAGTTCCCAAAACTTGCTATGAGTTTGCTTAAAATGTTATCAACACTTGGATGGAAACATACACTTTGTGAATGTGTCCCCCATGTTGTTCATCTGATGGTTTATCAATTACTCTCTTTTATTCCTTAGTGCCTCCAAAGTTTACACAGATCCCAGCCCGTGTGTCTGTAGTTTGTCCTGGTCAAAGTAAGGTTTTTGAGTGCCAGGTGACCGGCACACCAGAGATTGACATCTACTGGTTCAAAGAAGGCTCTGAAATCAGCCCAACTGATCACTATAAGATGGCCTTTGTCAACTCTGTGGCAACACTGGAAGTCTGTGGGGCTGAGGTTAAACATAGTGGGCTTTACTATTGCGAAGCTCGTAATGAAGCTGGCAGTGAGAGCTGCAGCATGGAGCTGAAGGTCAAAGGTCTGTTGTACATGATGTTCATTGTGCTAGAATTACAAGAGCATTGAATTAAAAGCAGTGGTTTCCCTCAAACAAAGAGCTAGACTGATGTGATTTAAGTTAAACGTAAAATAAACAACAGGGCTAGCCAATATTTTTACCTATATGAACTGTAAACCTCTGGACCAGCAAGAAATACTTGCTGGAGTAGAATAGGTACATGACCGTTTGCTCTCCCTCATTTCAGAACCACCATCATTTATTAGAGAACTGGCTCGAGCTGATGTTGTGAAGGGCTCCACTGCCATTTTAGAATGTCAAGTTGCTGGGACGGGTCCGTTTGAGATAACATGGCACAAAGATGGAAAGGAGCTCAAACCCAGTGCTAAACATGCCTTCTCTCAGTTAAATGACACTGTGTGTCTTGAAGTGCACAAATGTGATGCTGTAGATATTGGTGAATATCAGTGCACTGTTGCTAACGAGGTGGAAAGCTGTACTTGTAAGACTACACTAAGCCTCAAAGGTTGGTCTAAGCAGAAGAATAATTCTGCATATTTTCATTTGAGGTAAGGTCTTTAAACTTACTTTAATATTTCATTCTTTCCTAATAGAACCACCAACATTCATCAAGACAATTGAGAACACTGCTATTGTTCTGGGTAAAATGGCAGAGTTTCAGTGCATTGTGAAAGGCTCTCCCATCATCTCTGTACAGTGGAAAAAAGATGAGAATTGGATATTGGAGGATCCAAAGATTCAGAGAACATTTGAAAACAATGTGGCTACACTCCGGATTCCTGCCTGTGAGGCGATACACAGTGGCAAATACACCTGCCAGGTGGTAAATGAGGCTGGGCAGGATAAGTGTTTTGCCACCCTCACAGTGCAAGGTAACTAGTTGTAGCAATAAAATCTCTTTACACTCTGGCTTAGAAACGTTCTGAATTTTTGACTTTGCTTGGGATTCTAGTGCCTCCGCAGATCACAGAGAAACCTGAGGTGGTAAAGGTTACAGTTGGAGATCCAGTCAGTCTGGACTGTAAGGTTACAGGCTCCCCTGAACTCAGGGTGAAATGGATGAAAGATGGCAGGGAGCTCAAGTCAATCAGGCAGCACAAGCTGATCTTTGAGAACAATATCAGCAGCTTAAAGATTCAGGCTGCGCAGAAGGAGGATGAAGGAGAGTATGTCTTTGAGGTGGTAAACTACATCAGTAGCTGTACCTGCAAAGTCAAGCTAATTGTATTAGGTTAGTTTCAAAAACACACCGCTGCTGCTATACATAATAATATGTTCACAAAGTCTAACTTGTGTCTTGGTGTTCTTTTGGCAACAGAGCAAGTAATTGGCCCAAGCTTCATCAAACCCCTGGTAGACATGCACGAGATATTGGGGTCCTTTGTTCAGATATGTTGCAAAATATCTGGTTCTCTCCCCATCTCTGTGGAATGGAAGAAAGATGGAACCAAAATCTCTAGTGGTCTAAAACACAAGCTCATTCAGCAGGACAACTCTGTGTCCATTGAAATTGAACAGCTAGAGAGATCTGATGCAGGGTTATACTCTTGCAAACTGACTAACACAGCAGGAAGCTGTGAATGCAGTGGGTCCATCGCGGTCAAAGGTTAGACACTGGTTTTTTTAACATGATTGGTCATATGATCCTAAACCAAAGGTGAGTACATCTTTAACCTTGTTCATCTTGTGTTCAGAACCTCCAAGCTTTGTGACAGTGCCCGAGTCGCAGACAGCTCTACCCAAAGCCACTGCACGCTTCAAAGGCACTTTTAAGGGAACTCCTCCCTTCACAGTCAAATGGTTTAAGGATGACACAGAGCTTATGACTGGGCCTACTTGTTTAATAGGGCTGGATGGGCTGTCCTGTTTCTTAGAGCTCTATTCAGTGGGTGTCACACAGAGTGGAGTCTACGCTTGCCAAGTCAGCAATGATGCTGGCTCCGTACACTGTAGTGCAAACCTGACAGTAAAAGGTTGGATTTACATCTTTTAACTCAGTTCTTGCTGAGATGTATTTATCTCATTTCTTCATCGCTGGCAAAACCCAATCATTCTCTTACATTTTTTGCAGCTTTGCAGCATTTTGTTTATTATGTACAGCTTTGCCACTGCTGCATTTTCTACGAAGCAATATATTTAGCATTTTTATGGCATTCACACAGCCATTTCGTTTTTCCTTCTAACCCATCATTGTCGGCTTATCTCATCTGCTCACCTCCTGCCCATCTTAACCATGTTAAATGGTGAGTGTTTCCTCATGCCTCCAGCTGATAACATATCTGTGTTTTGGCTTTCCAGAACCACCTGAATTTCTGCTGAAACCCCCTGCCAATAAGTTTGTGAAGCAGGGTGAGTCACTCCGCCTGGAGTGCAAAGTCAGTGGCACAGTCCCTCTGAAAATTACCTGGTACAAAAACGACACCAAAGTTACAGACGGTGGCAACTACAGGACGTCCTTTGTTGACTCAGTAGCAGTGCTAGAACTGGTCTCCACTAGTTTTGAGGATGATGGAGTTTACACCTGTGAGGCTCAGAATGATGCTGGCAGTGTGAGCTGCAGCACTACACTTACCATTAAAGGTTAGCATCCCATGGACTTCTGAAATATATTTTATTATTCTGATAACAGTGGCTGTTCAGTGTATTGGTGGGTTATATAGCTGTGTTCCACTGCTTAAAGCTGGTATCCATAACTGATTGCACTACTTTATTTAACAATGTAGTATGGCCAAGTGTCATCTGAGGCTTTTCCCTTTCTTGTACTGCTGAAAAATGTTAATCTGCAAGCCAAAACAGATCATTTCACATGAGCCAATACATTTTACATAATGCATCACGCTTACCGAGATGTAACCATTTAAGTTAACTGTAATGCTCTTTGTTAAAGTCTAAGCCATTATACCTATAGCTCCAGCAACATATTTTTGAACTTCTACAACTCTACATGAATTCACCATCCTGTCTGTAGTTCAACAAGTAGTTTTTTTTCCCCACAACCGTGCTGGCTTGTCTGTTGTAGTTTCTGATACATTTCTATGATTCCATGATCTTAGCTGCAGTTCAAGATAACATAACATCTCTACACATCTCAATAGTCTTACAATTGTGTCCATTTGTACTTAGAGCAACCGTTTTGGTATAAAAACATATTGAAGTTACATTTCTAAAATCCAACCCCAGTTCCAACAAAGATGAGACACTGTGTAAAATGTCAATAAAAACAGAATGTAGTAGTTTGTACAAACCCTTATTTTATTCACAATAGAACAAAAATGACACAGTCTCAGATTATTTCCAGCAGACTGCACAGCAGCATACCAAATATGTGTTTACAACTCTAACAGCTCATCTGCATCATAGCTGAAATTCACTTTCCCCAAAATTCCACACCAGTTTAGAAAAATTCCAAGTCCTGTAACAAATTTCAACATTTCAAAAATTTTCACTGAACTTAAACCACGCTTGAATTACGGATTTGCTGTCACTACAACTTCCAACTTCATTTTCCACATTTCTTAGAGATCTGCTATTCTAATTGCAGTTCCAACAAATTCTAAGACCCCAGCAAAATTCCACATTCCAATTTTGTGTGTTTGGCTAGGAACATGACCCAAACTCAGGACTTTCCTGGTAGCGACTGTGAATTTATTTACAGCGTTAGAATAAACAGTGCGAAGCAAAAAGTGTTCAAAACAGTGCGATTTCCAAAATTTCCGTGGTTACATGACAAAACAAAACGTAATGATTTAGTAAACGTTTTCACCAGACGATGGCCTGCGACAGGTTTTAGTTTCCGCGACACGGGCTTGTGCTAATTTTGCCACTCAGCGATTGAGCGTTGATCGAAGCCCAGCCACACTGTTAAATAGCAGACTGTTGATGAGGATCACTGGCAGCAGATGAATCCTGATTGCAGATCAGGTGTGGCTGTTCTTAGCCCGGGAACGCCACAAGCCTGGTGTTGCCCAAGAACCGGCACACTGGCCACACACACAAACGCACACAGAGGGAAACAGGAGACTGAAAACAAACCACACAAACAACATAACATTAAAAGCATTTAGACCAGTGAGGACTGACGGACCATGACAAGTTGTTTCATAAAATTTCCACGTTAAATATACAATCTTTTCTAAGACTTCATGTTCTTACAAAAATTCCACCAGTTAATCTATAGTAACGTTTTCAACACTGCCAGCTTTGAGCTTCATTCAACAGTTATGGGTTTCAGTTTTAAGATCTAGATATGAATTGTTTTCCTCGTGTATACCTCTTTAACAGTTCCATCATCTTTCTATAGACCCCCCATCTTTTGTCAAAATACCCCAGCCTGTTGAAGGGCTGAAGGGTAAGGACGTAAGTTTGTACTGCGAGATGAGTGGTACAGCTCCATTCCAGATCACCTGGTTTAAAGACAGGAAACCTCTCATGGAGAGCAGGAAGTTTAAGCTGGTGAGCGAGGGCAGCTCAGCCACACTGCATGTCATTGGAATAGAGCCCTCAGACGCCGGCGAATACGAGTGCAAAGTGTCAAACAGTGTAGGAAGCGATACCTGCCACACATCAATTAAACTCAGAGGTCAGTAGAAATCGCGATAGCGTTAAATTAAAGTAACATAAAATAAAATTAGATTTTCAAATGACTTTGTCACCTTGCTGACTTTGCCTTTTGCGCTGTTTTTCTCCTCTCTTCAGAGCCACCATCATTTGTGAAGAGACTGTCAAACATGACAGTGATACTGGGAGGGGAGGTGACCCTTGTGGCCACTGTTAAAGGCTCTGAACCCATTACTGTGTCCTGGGTTCAAGACAAGGATCACATTCTCAGGGACAGTGACAACAGGAAAATCACCTATGAAAACAACCAGGTGGCAGTTAAAATCTTTAACGCTGATGCAACTACGGCAGGCAAATATACCTGCCAACTCAGAAACGATGCTGGGAGTGTGGAGTGTTTCGCTAACTTGACTGTTCTAGGTTTGTAATCATATAATTCTCTCTCTTTCTGTTTTGTTTTTCTACCTGCAGCTTGAATGTGTGATTTTAAATATTTTCTGCCCCCTCTCTGTTGACTCCAGAGCCTGCTAAAATAGTGGACAAGCCCGATGCTCTGAGTGTGACGGCAGGTGATATGGCTGCCCTGGAGGTCAAAGTGTGTGGAACCCCAGAGCTCATACCCAAGTGGTTCAAAGATGGTGCTGAGCTGGCTTCTGGTAGAAAATACAAAATCTCATTTTCCCGGATGATTTCCAGCCTGAATGTGCTGTCTGCTGAGAAAGTTGACTCTGGAGAATACACATTTGAGATTATGAATGAAGTTGGGAAGGACCTGAGTAAAATCAATCTCACTGTTTTAGGTAGGTAATATCTTCATACCTTGAGCTGGAATATGCTGATCAGTGTGTTCACCCATTACCCCACTGACATGTGGGAAGAGGATTCATTGAAAGCACTTTTACCCTAGTACCATATTTTTTGGACCATAAGGCACACTGTTCAATTTTGGAGAAAATTAAAGGATTTTAAGTGCGCCTTACAGTCCCAAAAATACGGTACTTTTCTTGACAAATTGATACTCTTTAACAGCATTGCTTGTTTCCCTCCGAAACAGATAAGACAATTCCTCCAACATTCTCACGGAAACTGAAAGACTGTACCACTGTTGTTGGAAAACCTTTAGAAATGGAGTGCAAAGTGTCAGGCTCATCTCCTTTTACCATTTCATGGTACCACAATGACGAGGAGATAAAGAGTGGGCCAAATTATGAGATTTCATTCAGTGACAACAACTGTACACTAAAGGTGCTCACGCTGAAGCTGGCTGACTCTGGAGCGTACAAATGTAAGGCTGTCAACAAGGCAGGAACCACAGAAACTACAGCCTTCCTGGTTGTTCGAGGTCAGTATCCCAATCCCAGTATCCCAGTCAAAGAAGTCTTTATGTTGCTGCTGTCTGCTGAATGTTTCAGCACCAGTTTCTCTGAGCTGCCTCCAATTAATTCAGTGAAATGGGACAATGAAAATCAGTTCCATGACAAATAAATCAAAGGCAGTGATGGTTGCTAGTTATGTTAATTTATTTAGACTATCGGGAGAAAACTAGAGCATAGTTGGCAAGTATGAGCGCAGCGCCAAAGCTTTGACTCTACCCTGTAGCTGATGTCTGAATCTCGTTAATGCTGGAATTTTAATGGAGAAGAACAGAAGTGAACTTATTGTACAGATACTAGTCCATGCACAAAACCATCTGTGTCTGTTCTCAGCAGAGTATGCACACAGAGCTCTGCAACATCACAAATCAAATCTAAAGTGACAATGTTCTTTGATTACTGTCTTTGTACTTACATCCTGACAGACTAATCATAAAAACATTTGTTAAAAATAATGGACTGATGTCTAATAGGGATTTAAAGTTTGTAAAAGTCAATATTTATGCAGAATGCATCTGATATATTCTTGGATTTTGACTGTATTATTGAGGAAATGTTAGACAACTATGTCAGGCTTAACAGGTGGTGTTTTATATCAAAATTCACAATAACTGTATTCAATAAAATGTAATTTTATTGAATTCAACAGTTGCCTCAAGGTAACTGTTGTTATAATTTGTAAGGTAAAGACCCTACCATATTAAAAACTAAGCCCAACAACCCCCAAATCCCCAATGAGCAAGTGCTTGGCAACCATGGGAAGGAACAATTCCTGTTAACATAAATAGACCTGCAGCAGAACCAGGGTCATGGAGGGGCAACCATCCACCATGATGAGTTGGAGGTGAGGGGAACAAGGGGAAACGGGACAGATTTCAAATAAATCTTTGGTCTGCAAATGATTAAGTAGCTGACAACACTTTAGTGTTCAGTACTTGCAAAGCCCACTCCCAGTGGCTCTGAAGGTTCAAATGCACTGCAACCTAAGAAAACGTCAGCAAATAGACAATTGCAGCAAAAGCACACAAAACACAACGGAAATATAATTCAATTAAAAATTATTTAGGCAAGACAATAACATGAGAGAACAGCTGTGGACTGAAAAAAGTGTTGGAGTAATGTGTGTGCTAAACGCATGATTCATGTAATCCTGTAGATACATATTTGCTATCAGTCACCTTCTCAGCTGTTCCGTCACGTTATTGTCTCCTTTGAATCACTATTGTTTTTTGTGAGCTTTTGTTTTATTCCACTGTGAACTCTTTTTTTTTTTTGCATTTTTCTATTTGCTGATGTTTTCTTTGGTTGCAGGGTGTTTGACTTGTCTGGACCACTGAACCAACCAGGTTGGGAAAACATACAAGCACCACACAGGAGACCACCTGTGTTGGTTCCTCTGTGGTGCTCACACATGTGACGGGCCCCACCTCCTGCCCCCCAATACCTTTATTAAACAGTTAAGATAGAATCAGAATCAGAATCCTTTATTAATCCCTGAGGCAAAAATCACAGCTTTTGGCAAGAACTTGTAATGCAGTCATCATATCGTTTAGCTTTCCCTGATGCTATGATGCTATTTTTGTTAGTATTGCAGCTTCTTCTTTTAGCCTGTTCTGTTATTGCCCTGACAATTCTATGTCTGATAGAAATGTTTGATATTTCTGTTTGGACCCAGAACCTCCAACTTTTGTGGTGCCACCGCAGCCAGTGGAGGCCATGCCAGGCTCTAACGTGACGTTCTCAGCCATGGTGAAAGGCAGTGCCCCTCTCAAACTCAAGTGGTTCAGAGGGACAAAAGAGATCGTAGCTGGACATGGCTACGATTTCTCCCTGGATGATAACAAAGTTCTTTTAGAGCTTTACAACGTGGATAAATCTCATGCTGGAGAGTACACCTGTCAGATCATTAATGATGCAGGAAAAGAAAGCTATCCAGTGAATCTCACTGTCAAAGGTTGGCCAGAGAGAACTTATATCTTATTTTACTAATTTTCTTTTTTTTTTTTAATGTGGTTAATCACAGGTAATTCATGGTTTAACAAGTGGGGTCAATTACTTTTTCACACAGGAAAGGTAGGTTTGGGTAACTTTTCCCCCCATAAGATTACCTTTGTCTAATATTAAAACGACAAATATTTTAAAATCGGGAAAGGGGCAAATATCTTTTCAATGGCACCACACCTTTCTGTTAGCAACATCAATTAGTTAAATGTAACCGACTTCAGGTTTTTCTTGTCTATAAATTTCTTCTAACGCAGTCATTTTAAATAAAATTTCTGGTTGTGTCTTTCAGAGCCAGCAACTTTCTCAAAGAAGCTGAAGGACATATCAGTTGAGAAGGGCAAACCATTAACTCTGGAGTGTACATACACGGGCACCCCCATGATCACTGTGAGCTGGTACAAAGATGGCCAGCAGATCTTTGCTTCATACAAATACAACATTACCACAACAGAAAGCTCCTGCATCTTAGAGTGTCTCAGCACTGATGACAAGGAGGCTGCAGGAAGATACTGCTGCCAAGTGTGCAATGATGCTGGGAAAGACACGTGTGAGGCAGTGGTTTCTATCCTCGGTTAGTACAAGATCACTGAACCCATTCTGTTTGGGTTCATTTGTTCATGCAAAATATTCTTGGGCAAGCATCTGATGCATTCACCAGAGTATGAATGTGTGTGAATGTTAGATAGAAAGCATAGACCAGGGGTGTCCAAACTTTTTTCACTGAGGGCCACATACATAAAAATATAGGAGGGGCGGGGCCACTTACTAGAAATTAGGTATATAACCTTAACTGTAGCGTATTAAAGTTAGAAAAATCATTTAAAAGTGGTCAAATGTGTTATATTGTTGAATATAATTAAAGACAAAACTGCCTTCATCACAGCTTTCCATAAATGGATCTTTATTGATTTATTCAGAAAAAGCTTTGGTAGCTCATTCTCAGAACAGCAGCAGATTTCTTCTTGGACAGAAGATTTACAGCACAGAGAAAAAACAATAAAGGGGAAAATGGGATGGGGACATTTCAAGCTTGTTATTTAAGTTCTTAGGCTTAGCAACACACCTATTAACGTTCGTTTGAAACCGTTATCAACATTAACAGACTGAACTGGACTTAATAACAGGAGTGCATATAATTTTAGTAAATTATTCTGGTGAGTATCAGCTGCGCTGGGTATGTAAATCGGGCCATCCAGCCGCGGTGCTCATCGTACGCCACTCGTGCCAAAAATCCGGACAAATGTCACTTGATCAAGGAGCAGATCTGCATCAGATGAGATCAGCTGACTTTGCGTGTGCGTGCGCTGTGCACAGCGGTGTGTACTCTGTGTGTTAACAAGAAAAACGCATATAAGAAAGTGGTGCGCAAAAGCAGGGTAGTGACAGAATTGATGCGCATTATTGATATTTGAAGCATGTGTACCTGCACATGCATGCTTATTAACACACGGGTACTGTGGAATATATTTTTACTCACCTAAAGTGCTCGTGCTCTCGTCCACTTCCCGCAAATAAACATTAGCAGCTGTGCGGCGTCTGTGGCAACGGTGCTCGGATCGCATGTGATGGAGTAAAAATCAAAAGCACAGCTTTATCAGACAGTTGCAGTTTAATGTTGGCTGACAGTCTTCAGTGCGTGGCACAACTGGATTTCTGGACATGCTGACGTTGTTGAAGTCCTGCACTTTTTCCGGGCACATTATTTCGGTGACTTTAACGAGGCAGTGTTTTATGAGGTCACATCTGAAAAAGGCTTGCCATGTCTTGCCATGAGTTGGGCGACCTCATAGCTGCTATTGGAGCCTTTTCCTGGACAATTTGAGCACGAAAAAAATACTGTTGCTGACCCCGCAGGAGAGCTACCCTTTGCTTTAATTTCTGCTTCTGGCTCAGCACCAGTGTAGGATGCATAGGCCTGATGTTTGGTTTCATTATGACGTCGTACATTATACTCTTTCATAACTGCCACAGTTTCAGTGCAGATCAAACAGACACACCTCCCTTTAATTCTTTGAAGAAATATTCACTCTCCACCGTGTCTGAAATTTTCTGCACTCACTTTCTACCTTTTGCTTCTTTGGTTCTGCCATGTTTGGTAACTTGGGGTAAATTTCTTCTGTGATTGTCCTTTTTGGTAGAGCAACTGCCTTGATCAACAGTAGCTCCCCCTGGTGTTAAAACTAAGAAGTGCAATACACTCAGGCAAAAGTTGAAGTGCGGGCCATATTCTATTCTATTTACAAAATTACTTGAGGGCCAATTAAAAATGGACCGCGGGCCCTGGCATAGACAATACTGCTTGTATTGAATGAGTGTGAAAAGCGAATGACAGGTGTTGTATAAAGCACTTTGAACGCTCAGGTAGAGCAGAAAAACTCTAAGAACCACTCCAATTATGTTTTACAAAGAGCAACAAAAACTGAATAGTTAAAAGATTGAAAAATGCAGCTCTGCAGCACAGAGCCACTTATTAGGTAATAATCGATTATCTCATTGGAAATTTCTCAGAGTCAAACGTTTTACTCTCTTCGGAGCTGACCACCTTAAGAAAATCTTTCCTTCTGATTGGGCAAATTAGGGGACTCAACCTAGAGGCAGCATGCAGTGGTTGTAAACCTGCAGTAATAAGTAACAAACTGATATCAGCACATTGCAAAGATATAAAAATATGGAAACCTCAAACAATCAGAAGCCAGAGGTTTTGCATTATGGATGTTACACATTTTTGAACCTATCTGAGAAGTCGTCCACTTTTAATCTGTAAAATTGCATATAAGACTAGATGATGAGGAAAAGCCTGATAGGTTAATCTATAAGCAATAATACATACATACAACTACACGCAAAGCAAGACTTATTATATGTGTAGCTGTCCCAAAGCCTGCAGATTTGATTTAATTTAAAGTGTGTCCCTATAGTGACCAGCAGATGTCTTATGTTTTCAGAGCCACCATATTTTACTGAGTCACTAGAGCCCATGGAGGTGACAGCTGGAGATGCTGTTTGTCTGAAATGTCAGGTTGCAGGCACACCTGAGATCAAAGTGTCCTGGTTCAAGGCTGATGGCAAAGTCAGGTCTAGCCCCACCTGCAAGCTGGAGTACACAAAGGGTGTTGCCTGTTTGAAGCTAAGTAAAGCCACCAAGTCCGATATCGGAGAGTACACCTGCAAGGCAGAGAACAGGATTGGCTCTGCTTCCTCCAGCTGCAGACTCAATGTGCTAGGTAAAATCTAGTTTTCCAGAGTACTGCATTTACGCTGTGTAAATGCAGTTTGTAAAAATTTGTAAAATGCAGATTTGTAAAAATCACTGGCTTTTCAGGCTAATGTCTGCCATGTGTTTATCTTTTCCAGAAGCTAAAACGCCACCATCTTTCCCAAAGAAGATCACCAGCCTACAGCAAACTGAGGGCCAGCCAGTGCGCTTTGAGTGCCGCGTGGCTGGCTCATTGCCCATTGAGGTGTCCTGGCTGAAAGACGGCAAACCTCTGAGTCAGGGGGAGGAATTCTCCATGCTGTATGATGATAACACAGCTGTTCTGCAGATCAACAACAGTGAGATGAGGCACTCTGGGGAGTACACCTGCGTGGCTACCAACAGTGTGGGCTCAGCTTCATGCAGAGCCAAGCTCACTCTGCAAGGTGTGTGACACATGACTGGATTGATTCATGGTTATAATCTAAGTAATACTGGATGCTTATGAAGCAAACAATGTAATGTTTAGATATCTCACGATGACCTACTGATTCTGACTTTAGACAAAAACGAGTCTTCTGTTTAGTGTGAAACTGTGAATTTCTCAACGTGTTAGGAGAACTCATGACTTCTGGTCACTGCTCCTCACTTTTCTGAAAATGCCCCCACTCTGTTCTACTTAACCACCTTTCTCTTTCACGTTCTAGACCAGGGGTCGGCAACCTGCGGCTCCGGAGCCGCATGCGGCTCTTCAGTCTTTATACTGCGGCTCCGTGGTTTGGGAAAATAAATTGTAAAAATATTTCGCTTAAGTGTATTTTATTTCTGCTAGTTGTTTGTTAACTTGTAGTTCTAAATTGGAAGATTATCATGATCTTGAAATATAAAAAATAAAATTATATTTTATTATTTTTCATAGCTCAAAATAAGCGTCACACTCGCGGAAGCCGGTATACCCGCCGAAACGCCGTGCATTTATCGAGACTTTCAACCTCAGGTAGGCCAAGTATGGAGAAATGTAAGAAAAGAAAAATATCTGAAGAAAATAGAACATTTAATGATGCCTGGGCAGATTTATTTGCATTTACTTATGACGAGAGCGGCCTGCCAGTATGCCCAATTTGTGGATTGTCAATCTTTGGATCCACATACGTGTTTGAGCAGCTATTCCCCACCATGAACTATGATAAAAACAAACACCGCTCACGCCTCACAGACGACAGCTCACAGTCCTGCGTAAAGCTGACTTCGTACAGCCCCGGTCTGCAGATGCTGTGCGCAGAGGTTCAGGAGCAGAAGTCCCATTGTAAACATATCGCGGCAGACCCGACGATGTTTGCATGAACATGCAGCTTCTCTTTATGGACCACTTTTCACACACGGTTTCTGTACACATGCAGCTGACTTTAGTTTTCCAGCACACAGCCTGACACACAACACAACAGCAGAGAGAGCGCAGACTTTAAGGCGGCGAGGCGTGATTGCGGATGACGCTCAGGTGCGACCACCTCTCCTGCAGCGGCACTGCAGGCCACGCCCCGCCATACACATTAACCAGGTAAAATAAATATTTACTCAGATATTTTGCGAATATTTCTTATTCATTTTTTAGGAGCATAGTGCTTTTGTCCAACTATTTTTAAAATTCAGGTCAAGGCTCTGCTAAGTTCCAAAAGCCCAAAGGCGATATAAGGACGACGGCTCAGTTTTTGTTTGCTACATCGATAATTTTAATTGAGCTTTTTAATTCATTTTAAAGAGACCTTCAACTGGATGTTTTTCTTTTTTGTTAGAATTTTTTAAGAGTTGAAAATGTGTTCATTATATAAATAAAATTTTCTTTGTAGCACTTCATGAATTTCATAAGCAACACACTGTAGTTGTTTATACAAAGCATAACGGTAAAAATCAATGTATACAGTGTTATCTTCATTTTAGATGTCAAAAAGTATTTGTTGCTCCCAGTGTTTTCTTTTCCGCGGAAACCGGGTCCAAATGGCTCTTTGTGTCTTAAAGGTTGCTGACCCCTGTTCTAGACGTTCTAAAAGTTGTAAATGTCTTGTGTTTATTATTTTTGACAGCGCTTTGGTCAGATGGTGCTGGGCTGTTTAAGGCCCCAAACGGTTTAATCGTGTCCATCTAAGGATTTGTTCTTTTATCTTCCTTTCACTCATTCACCACCCTGCAGAACCCAGATACCCTCCAGTATTTGACAGGAAGTTGTCACTACAGGAGGTGACAGTGGGTGACAGCATTGAGCTGGAATGTCACATGACTGGTTCTGCGCCCATTAAAGTCACATGGTCCAAAGACCACAAAGATATTCGCTCTGGGGGGAATTATAAGATTAGCTGTGTGGATAATACACCTCACCTGACCATTCTGAAGGCAGATAAATCAGACACAGGGAGATACTTCTGCCACGCCTCTAATGACATGGGGAAGGACTCTTGTTCCTCTGATATCACTGTCAAAGGTATTTGAACCCGGGGCACACTCATGCCATCTCGGCTCTGTCTTCTAAAGCACTTACATCTCTCGAAGGACATTTTTTTGTGTTTGAAAGCTGCTCCCCTTCTCATCATTCTTACTTTCTTCTCTTGATTTCAGAGCGCAAAAATCCTCCAGTGTTCACCAAAAAGCCCTCAGAGCACATCGAGGACATGGAGGGCAAACTGGTGAAGATTGAGGGCCGAGTCTCTGGGTCGCAGCCCATGTCAGTCAGCTGGTTCAAAGATGACACGGAGATACAGAGTTCTGACAAATATGACATCAGCTTTAAGAGTAATGTGGCAGTGCTGTGCATTAAGAACAGCCAAGTGAATGACAGCGGAAGGTACTCGTGCCAGGCCTCTAATGAAGCTGGAAAAGCCTCCTGTGATGTCACTGTTGGCATCTCAGGTATGTTTGATTTAAAGTCAAAGCGTAATTGATGCTCACAGAATGTTGGACAGCTAGCAGGAAAGATTAAAAGATGAGCTAACTTATTTAGTAGTTTGTTATGTTTATCAAAGTCTTTGGTTTTATTTATTTCGTTGTTATAATCTTTGATGATTTGGACTGTTGGTTAAACATCTTGCATAAATTACCAACTAATGAAGGCTTCAAGTCAGACTTTTTCTCCTCACGTATATTTGCTTTTTAACCCTGTTATTAGAATTTACTTTGAAGGCTTTGTCATTTTAACAAAGAGTCTCAGTCTTTGTTTAAAGGTCTTCAGATGTGCTTACATAGTTCATGAATCTGAGCACTAACAGCAGTACAGTCAGCTAAATCAGCCTGTCTTATCTCTCTTTCAGAGGCCAAGAAGCCCCCAGTGTTTGACGTACCTCTTAAACCAGCAACTGTGGATGAGGGCGAGAAGCTAATTCTCAGGTGCCATGTCTGTGGATCTTCGCCTCTGAAGATCCAGTGGATGAAGGACAGGAAGGAGTTGACACCATCCAGCAGCACTAGAATCAGCTTTTCTGATGGCACAGCATGTCTGGAGATCAGCACAGTCTCTAAACTCAATGCTGGTGACTACCTCTGCAAGGCTACCAACGAGGCTGGCAGCGAATTCTGCAAAGCCAAAGTCACTGTCAAAGGTAAAAAAAAAAAAAAAAAAAGGTTAAATCAAATATCACCTGAGAACTGTACTCTAAGATTTTGTTTATTTGTTATTGTTTTCATTTCTCAAAAGTTGAAGAATTCTGATTGTTGTTGCTTTTGAGAATCTTTCATTTGTAGCTTGTCATCTTGCAGAGAAACCTGGAGCAGCTCTGTCTCCTGCTGAAGCTCCAGCAGCTTCTCCGTCCAAAAAAATGGACAATCTGTTCTTCATTGAAGAGCCTAAAACTGCACACGTTACCGAGAGTGAGGGTCTCAACATTTGCACAATGCACAATCCAAATATGTAAAAACATAGGCATTTCTGATCTAACTCCTCTACCTGTTGCTCACAGAGGGAACCGCCACCTTCATCGCAAAGGTGGGTGGTGACCCCATTCCCAGTGTGAAGTGGATGAAAGGAAAGTGGAGGCAAGTGACCCACGGTGGCCGGATCTCCATTGAACAGAAGGGCCAAGAGGCCAAACTGGAGATCAGAGAAGTGACGAAATCGGACTCTGGTCAGTACAGATGTGTCGCCTCCAACAAACATGGCGAGATCGAGTGCAGCACTGACATGCACGTAGAGGAAAAGAAGGACGTAGCGATGCTTGAGGGAGACCTTCGCGCTAAACTGAAGAAGTGAGTTTAAAATCTGACAACACAGAATCATTCAGACTGAAATGTTGTTTAAGGAAAAAATTTCATTGTCATTTTATCTTTTATCTTTAAAAATGTATGACATCTCCTTTTTCTTAGAACTCCATCAAAGCAAAAGAGCCCACAGGAGGAAAAAGACATTGACATAGTTGAGCTGTTGAGAAACGTGGACCCAAAAGAGTATGAGAAATACGCCCGAATGTATGGAATCACTGACTACCGAGGCCTACTGCATGCAATTGAGCAGCTCAAAAAAGAGAGAGCTGAAGAAAGTGGAAGACAAGTAAGGGTCTCCACAATCACTTGGTCTGATGATTATGAATCTGTGGATGTCTAGTGCTGAGTAATGCGCTTCTTTGTGTTGCTGACAGGAAGTAGACCGTGGAGACAGAGAGTCCGATGAGGACATGGCCAGACTGGTGGCTGACCTGCAGAAGAGGATGGAACGGACTGAGGTCAGGACATGTGCAAAGTCTGTTTTGAAAACCAAAGCTTTACTGTTACACCAAAAGTGAAATGCAATTTGAAATTCATCTTTTCATAATGCTTATAAAGAATTTAGAAATGGATCTTCAGACAGTAAGATGCAATAAGGTAAATATAAGTTTTTGTTTGTGCAGGTCATCAGTATAAAAAAACAAAAATGAAGGACATTTATTAGCTTAAAGGTAAAAATTCACCAATAACATCAATTTACAAAATCTTTCTAAAACTGAGTCCTACAGTGGCCCTGAGAGGCCAAACGGACTGAAAGCATCTGCAATTACGAAAACGCTGCAAAAGCACACAAAACACAACGGAAACAGACAAAAAGAAAATAAAGAAAGCAATCAGAAAGAAAACGGAAATGTTTCCATCAAGTTATCGTGTCCCCTGAAACACTTCTGTTTTCCTTCCTGATTTTTTTGTTGTTGTTTTTTTGCCATGGATTTTTCATTCCCGTTGTCTTTTTTTCTGTTTCAATGGTGTATTTCGCAGCATTTTTCTATTTGCTGGTGTTTTCTTAAGTCCGTTTGGCCTCCTAGGGCCACCGTAATACTCTTAGGCCCACAGTAGAATCCAAAGTTTTACATTTTGTTTTAGTTGAATCACAGTACAATTAATTTTTAACTTTATTGAGTAAAGCTTTTACTTGCAACTGTAGGAAAGAGTTGCTTATATAATTGTGAACTGATGTTTTTAGAAAAGCCAAGATCCTTGTCAGTCAGCTAACTTCTTTTTAATCCCCTGAGCCTTTTAGTAGATATTGATACCTATGGTATCAATTTAAAAATCCTACATCGCATTGTTCTCAAATTATCACATTCACAAGATTTTCAGAAAACTTAACTTCTCCATGAAATTTTACCTTGTCCAGTATTTGTTGAGGATGCAGCTATCAATTTAAAATCCCAAGTAAACTGGTTGGGCAAACGTCCGCGTGTCCTCAAATATCCATGAGAGGGTAACGATGGGTCCAGTGTTCCGCAACCAGGATGAAAACCGCATATTTGTCCTGCATCCAAAGTTCAACTAGTGGACGCACTCTTGTTTCCAGCACCCTGGACTTTCCCAGGGAGGCTGAGGAGTTTGATCTTTTTAAACAGGGGACCCACCCTCTGCCAATCCAGAGGTACTGCCTCATCTCTACACAACAGTAGAGAGAGGCTTGTCAACCAAGACAGCCCTACAACATCCAGAGCCTTCAAGAACTCAGGGTGAACCTCACACACCCTATAGGACCTGCCACCAAGGATTTCTAGGAGTAACCAAGTGGTGGAAGGTTTCCACTTTGATGGTCTCAGAATGTCGTCTCTGCTTTTCACAGATAAGCTGCTCCAGCTCACACTGCAGCAGTTCACAGCTGAGTGTGAAGCGGTGGGAATAAGAATCAGCACCTCAAAGTCTGAGGCCATGGTCCTCAGCTGGAAAAGGGTGGAGTGCCCACTCCGGGTCAGGGGCGAGTGGGAGATCGACAGATTAGTGCTTCGGCTGCAGTGATGCGGAGGATGTACCAGTCTGTCGTGGTAAAGAAAGAGCTAAGCGTAAAAGCAAAACTCTTAATTTACTGGTCGATGTACATCCTTACCCTTACCAACGGTCATGAGCTCTGGGTAGTGGCTGAAATCATGGATACAAGCAACGGAAATGAGCTTTCTCCAATGGGTGGCTGGCCTCTGCCTTAGAGATAAGGGGAGGAGTTCAGCCATCCGGGTGAAGTGTTCTAGGCAAGGCCCACCAGGAAGAAGCCCCGGGGCAGACCCAGGACAAGCTGAAGACATTATATATCTTGGCTGGCTAGGGTGAGGGAGGTCTGGGCTTTTGGGCTTAGGCTGAAGCCCCAGCGACCCAGCCCTAGATAAGCGGAAGAAAATCAATGGACTTCCTTCTAGAATTATCACAAGCACAAGATTTTCAGAAAATATCACCTCAGACCTCAGACCTTGAGGTCACTGAGTTTTGAACTCATCAGAGATAGTAGTTACACCTGTGGTATTAATTTGTAAATCCTACGGCTTGTTTTGTTCTCAGGTTTCGCACTGACAAACTTGAGTATCCACGTGGCACACCCACATGCCCGGCAGGGTGTGCGGGTGGGGCGACAATACCTAATAAGCCTTTTATGGCCGAAGGCTAAAAATCCTCAAAGCATATTTAAAGGATAATTGAATTTTAAACCAGATGAACCACTGGCTTTGTTATTAATGATAAGACCAGTGGTTGATGTGCCGTTGATGTGTTTTTGTCAACCAACAGTTATGGGATACACTAGCAGTTGTTTCTAAATCTATATCAGTCCGACTTTAGTCTGAAACCGTTGCGATGGTCTTTTTTGCTGAATTAACAAAACTAATGTTGGTCCAGGGTCAACATTGCAAGTGACCAATTAGGTTGTAGCTATAGACCAGGTTTATTTTCTTTGGTCCTTAATATATGTTGTTCATATAAATATTATTAGAAAAAGCTGTTGAGCCATCAGAGAATCTTTCTTTTACTGCAGTGTACAGTTAATAGAAATAGTCACAAGGATGAAGTACTGTTTCTGTTAGTGGCATGTACTTCATAATGCTCTTTGTCATTATTGCAGCCTGTCACTGTGGTGAAGGACATTTCCAATCAATCTGTCTTCATTAATGAAGAAGCAGTGTTCGAGTGTGAGATCAAGATCAACTACCCAGAGATCACACTGTCCTGGTACAAAGGCACACAGAAACTAGATACTAGTGACAAGTACAATATCACCATCAGCGGCGACCGCCATCTGCTCAGGGTCAAGAACTGCCAGTCATCTGACCAGGGCAACTACAGGGTGGTGTGCGGGCCCCACATATCCAGCGCCAAGCTCAGTGTCATGGGTCAGTACTGACAACTTTACTGCATCTGTTATTCAAATGTAATATTATATCATTATAGATAAAAATAAGATCTGTCATTTGATAAAGGATAATTAGCATTTCACCTCAGTAGTTGTCTAATTTAGCTTAGAGGCTTTAGCTTTTAAGTGGTTGTAAATGTTATGTCTTCTTGGCTGATTAAAAACAAAGCCTCCTTACAATAAAAACTAGATTATCTTAAATAAACTATTTTGTTTTGACTTCATTTTTGTTATTATGTGTTTTGTCTTTTAGAGGTGGAGGTTGAGAAACATCTACAGGACACAATGGGTAAGGAAGGCCAGTCATGTACTATGTCTTGTCAGATGTCCATCCCTAATGTAGAGGCTCAGTGGTTTAAAAATGGAAAGCAGTTAGAAATGAAGGACAGGTACACATCTGAAGTGAAACACAAGGTTCAGAAGCTACTGATCAGAGACCTGAAGCCTGAAGACCAAGGAAGATACACCTGCAAGTACCAACAGCTGGAGTCTTCAGCAGACCTCTGGGTGGAAGGTTTGTACCCGGAAACCATCCTCCAAACTTATAGACATGTTTTCCATAGTTCCCAGTTACTAACCTCTTTTGACTTCCATTATCAAACTCTTAAAATAATGTTGGCAATTTGAAGATTGCCCTCTTTTTTCCTCTTTGATTTTGTCCTTCTCTTTCATAACAATCTTCATGATTATGTTCCACAAACATGCCCCATTATCCCATTTGTTGTATTTTTACATGCATTTTGATAACTGTCCCATAAATGATAATCATCATTTTTAACCATCGAGATGATATTTTGATGAAAAATTACCATTCAGGTATTGTCATACACTCCCAATTGTGATGCCATTTACCCATTCCCGTCTTTATCTTTTTTTTAGCTGAACAAATTCATTTCACCAAACGCATCCACAACATCGAAGTCAATGAGCGACAGTCAGCCACCTTTGAGTGTGAAGTGTCCTTTGACAATGCCATTGTTTCATGGTACAAAGACACCTGGGAACTGAAAGAGAGCCCTAAGTACAACTTCAGAAGCGAGGGCCGAAGACATTTCATGGTCATTCAAAACGTGACTGTTGAAGACGAAGGTGTGTAGTGTGCCATCAAGCTACAAAGGCTCGTCACAAAGTCCTATAGATTTTTTTTCCTCGTTGTTTGTTGAGACCTGAGTGTAAAAGATCTTCATTACTAATTCCTTATAGGCGTGTACTCAGTAATTGTGAGGTTGGAACCCAGGGGAGAGGCTAAGAGCACAGCTGAGCTTTATTTGTCTGGCAAAGGTACAGTTCTGAGTCAGGCAACACTTTTTATGCTTCTGTTCAGCTTTTATCGAAGTGTTTAACACTCTGTTTATTCTTCCGCTTTCTTTTCTTTTTTTTACAGAAATTGAATTAGCAATGGTCCCCATTGGTAGGTATTTTATTTTCAAGACCCTCAATGACTTTAATCTTTCAGGAACATCTTTGGAAAACCTCTTTCTGTTCCTCTTTATCGCTCTAGTTCACCACTGTAGGTTTTTACAAATTCAGACATAATAAAAAAATATCTGACCCTTACCAGGTTCTAAAATTAGGCAAATGCAACCTCAGAGGAATAGCATCACATGACATATTACATCATGTCATTATGTATTTAACAAGATTTAATGCAAAATTTAGGACCAATGTGTGAAAAAATAAGCACACACTATGATTCACTAACTTGTAGAACCACTTTTTTTGGTGGTGGTGTTCTGTTGGACTTCTATGATAATCACAGTGTGTCCATAACAAACACATGTTCAAGTATAAGGGTGTTCTTAAGTGGAGGTGACACCAGGGCACCCTAGGTCACAGGTCGGTGATTAATTTCTTGTCTGTGTCTTGGGTGAAATGAGGAGCTGAACTGTCAACTGATCACCACCTGGTAGTGAGTTGGATGAGGAGAGAGCAGAGGATGCTGGCCATGCACGCCCAGATATATGGGTAAGATGCACTGGGAGCATCAAGCAGAAGCCCTGGTCTGCGAGATCGTCAATTTCCACTTCTGGAATAACTTTGAATACATTCCGAGAGAGACAGAGGGCATTGGGTTCCATACCTCCACTGGGGCAAGCATACCAGATGATGGACACTGGAGCTAAAGAGAGCTGTCAGAGGGACTCCTAGTGGGCTTGGTTAGCCTGTGGCGTTACAATTACTGTGTAAAAGCGGGGATGGAGGGCTACTGATTTTACCTGAGGATAATGTCAAACAGTAAAAGTTATATGTTCACAGTGTGTGTTTATGTTACTGCCCTCACCTATTGCAGCAAGTTCTGAGTAGTGACTTAAATAACGAAATCGCGGATACGAACGACAGTAATGAGCTTTCTTCAAAGGGTAGCTGGGCCCTTCTTTAGAGACAGGGTGAGGGACTCAAAAGAGCAGCTCTGCTCAGAGAAGCTGTGGGAACTTCTGCACACAGGAATCAGGTGAGGTGGCTCAGGCATGTGAGTAGGATGCCTCCTGGTTGCCTGCTATATTAGGTCTTCTGGGGATTTACCACAGGAAGGAGACCTTGGGGAAGACCCAGGACAAACTGGCTATCTTTAAGACACCTCAGTCGCCAGACCCGAAGAGCTGGAGGTGGTGGCTGAGGAGGGCCTGGGCTTCTTCTGGGCATGGATGGATCAGTGGGTGGATGTCATTGCCGTTTGTCGTTTGTCCTTGAGGGGAAGTTGATGTCCACTCCTGGGAATGATTTTCCACTTGCTTTCCAATTCCACCTGAATGTGTCAGATTAGCAAACTCCTAACAATTCTGCTTTTACAGTTGTAGACACACTTGCCAATCTTCATTTAATCTAGTGAATCTGACTAGCAGCAACTTTCTGTTACTTACATGCTTTATTCCTATAAAGGCAGTAGGGGTATTTCATATACTGTGTCTGCCTTTTTGCTCAGTGTGTGTTAAATATGTAATGACACAATGTATATTGTTGTTCATCTGAGGTTGTATTTGCCGTTGTATTTGACCAATTTTAAGACCTTCTAGGACCAGATGCATTTTTTCATTATTTATAACACTATTATCTATGATTTTATAAAAGTGAAGCCAACTAGCTTATTTTTGGGAAGCTGTTAAGATGTTGAACATGAGGTCTAGGCCTGTTCTCTAATTTTTGCTATATAACTTTGCACTGTCCACTTTCTGCTGTGACAAAACAAATTTCCCACGTGTGGGACTAAAAAGGTTATCTTATCTTATCTTAAAGGGCCCCGATATGGAGTTACTAGTTCCCTTTCAAGTTAGGTGGTTAGGTATGGTACCCACTAGCCTGTGTTACCACAGGACTATGCTAGCTGGTTGTATTTAATTGATGTTATAGTTGAAATGTGCCTACCTATAGTTCTTATCTTGTAACTGGCAAATGCTACCAAGCAAGAGAATTTTCCAAAATGTCCTACACTTCTACTCACACAGTGGTTTTGTGTTTTTTTAAATAGTTAACCAATAGTTAACCACTTAACCAAAACAAAATTTTGGTACCATACTCTGTAGATATGCCAGATTCCTCTGTTCAGAGGCCTGAAGTGCCTACGTCAGTTGCAATTCAAGGTAAGGCATCATAAGCTGCTCACTTTTTTCCATTTATTACATCAGAGAATTTACAAAGCAGATGACTTTTTGCTGTTTTGTGGCCCACATAGAATTAGGACAATGTTTGCCTGAATTTAACAATGAAATGGAACAAAAATGTTTTTTCTCTTTTAAAGAATCTTTTGAATTCTATCATTATGAAGAAGAGATTGAAGATAGAGGTATTTACTATTTGTTTTTATGCTCCTTCATTTTGTCTTTTTTTTCCTGTTAATTTGTATCTGTACTTCTTTCTTTCTTTGTTTCCCATGTGTTTTGTTGTCACTTTGTAACTTTAATCCAGTTTTACATCTTGATGCCACACTCACTAACTTTTATGTATGTTTTGCCATTTAACATTAAAAGTGTGTCAGTCTGGATTTAGGGATGAGATTTATTACATAAACATAAAAATTACATAATATGTTGTGTTCAGTTCTGTTCCATTAGGTTTAAGCACAGTAAAAATACTACATTTTGCACTCTTGCTTTTACACTTTTTGTATTGTGGCTAGGCTTAGTAAGAAATAGTATAATATTAGGTAAGAGTTCTATCTCCACCAGTTGAACAACAACAAGGGTGGGTAGACAAGGGCCTCTCCACACACACATTTGTATTAGCTTTTTCTATGCATTTGGGCCTTTTGTCCATATGTAAATTGTGTTTGGTGTGTAATGGATCACTAAGAATAGAGCTTTTTAAATAAGTCGTTCCAGTTTGAAGATTTTAAGAAGTTCAACTTCTGGTTTTAAACGAGGACAAAGAAAATGTGGATTTCTATCCTGCCATCTCAAAGATGTGCAGGTTTATCTCTTTTTTTCTTTAAAATCAGACTGTGCAGGTGTTAGGGTATTGATTGGCCAGGGTTTGAGGCCTTTGACTGGCCAGCAGTTTTGTATGATGAAGGTTATATCATCACATGTTGCTTTGGCATTGTCTTGACAGCACAATGTCGAGAGCATGCACAGCAATGCCTGTGCACGTTTGACCCACGTTAATCATGGCTATCTTGACATTTGTCTTTTTCTGAAATGTATGTTTTTTCTTATCTTATATATTTGTGTTTGCATGCATCTCTCTTTTTTATCCCTCATTTCATTATCAGCCTTTGTTTGTGTGTTTGTTTTTTTAATAACCACTTTTGGTTCAGTAACAGCCTAATGTCTGATGATCTGTTTTTGGTTACTGTTGACCTTCTGAATCTTTTAGTTTCTTATCACAAATACATTTTTCTGCATTATCATTCTGGGTACTATCAGAGTACTTTGCACAGTTTAGGTTTGCACTAAACTGAACTTTCGTTTGAACTCTCTTGTCCTGTCTAAAAACACACCACACAATAATGACCAAATGCTTTAGTTTGCACTGACTTAAGTCCAAATGCTTAAAAAGCTTATCTAGAAATTCTGACCTTAAAAGAAAAAAAAACGTAATTAAAAGTGTTGGATATCATGTTTGACTTAGACTTATGAAGACCTAAGAATGTTTATGTTTTATGACACTGACCTTGGATCTTGGATGTGTCCCTTTGTGCACGTGTTTTTCCAGCAGTTGTAAGAGTTGCCATTGAGGAGACGGTGGAGACCAAACAAGTTCAAATGAGAGAGGAAATCCCAACAAAAGGTACAGCAGAGCTGAGCATATTCTGTCACGCCAGCAGTGCAAACTTACTTCCCCATCCTCTGCTTTCCCCCATCCTACAACTGTGTCTTTTTGTTCTTTTATTACATTATCTACTGTAGTGGCGTTTTCAGTTTTTAAAATGTTATGGCACCGTGTATTCTGCTGCACTTCTCTTCTTCACCTAATTATGGTTTTTTTTTTTTTTTAATTTCCCAAAGTTGAAGAAAGGCCTGAAGAGAAGCCAACGCCAGCTGTAAAGGAACCATCACCACAGAAAGGTACTGGCAAACTGTTGATGTCGACATGTAAATGCTTAGTAATTAAATTTTTAGCTTCTTTTGTTTTTACTGTTATCTCAACTATACTTTGTGTTTGTATGATCTTTTACTTCCTAAACCTCTTTAATGTTGCTTGATCTTCACTTAATTTAACTGCACAATTGAAGAGCCTGAAGCCAGAAAGCAAGTGGAGGAAAAGATTCCTGTGGTTTCAGTCCCAGAAAAGGATGTTCCTGTTCCCAGAGGTAGCGATTCCTACAAATTTCTTTAGAATATCTTTGCTAATGACATAATCCTTATTTGATTTGTTATGATTCAATTCTCTTCTATCTGTTTTCTCATTTGATTATTATATGTTTGAATATTTCCTAAAAATAGAAACAGAGGAAGTTAAAAGGCCTACTGCTTCCCCACCTCCACCTACTGAGAAGCCTGGAGTGCCAAAGAAAGGTACTTCATTTTGTTTAATGTTTCCTTGATGTCTTATCAACTGTGCGCCACACTATACAGTTTCCCAAAACTTTGAGTCAGTCTGGCTTCATTGAAATCTCGATCTTGCAAAATTATAGATTCTCCTGCTACTTAATTCTAACAACTAATGTTTTTTACCCATTTGAAGATGAACCCAAGCCTCAGGTACCAGCAGACTCCAAAGTAGTGGCCCCTAAAGCTAAGCCCGAAGCTGAGCCCAAGCCAAAACCAAAAGCAGAACCAGAACCAAAGCCAGTGCCTACACCCAAAGCAGAACCAGAACCAAAGCCAGTGCCTACACCCAAAGCAGAACCAGAACCAAAGCCAGTGCCTACACCCAAAGTAGAACCCAAGGTTAAACCTGAAGAAATCCCTGAGCAGGAGCCTGAAGCTAAACCAGTACCAGTAAAGAAGGTGGTGACGCCACCATCCAAAGGTATTTCCTGTTTTGTTTGGATGTTCGTATTGAGTTTGTAGTCTACTGTGTATGTTTCTGTCTTTAGTATTAAGATCTTCTAACTATTCATTTAGCTTCAAGAATGGAAGCGAAGTCTTTGTCTTTGTTTTATCTAAACAAATCTAAATGTTGCTAGTCCCTGAAGAAGCTGCAAAACCAGATCCATCAAAGACCAGGCGTAAGCCAGCTGATACCAGGCTAGAACCAGACAAACCTAAACCAGAAGCTCGTAAACCCGAGCCTTCTCTAACAAAACAAGAACCAAAAGAACCTGCAGTGGTTCCCAAGCCTGAACCTGTGGTGAAAAAATCAGAAGCAGAAATAACAGCACCAAAGCCTGTGGTGCCAAAACCAGAACCCCCAGTGACCAAGCCAGAACCAACTCCTGCACCAAAGGAACCTACAAAAAAAGGTAATATGGCTGTGGAGTTTTTCTTAATGTGGTGTTTTTTCTTTAATCTTCTTAACTCCACCGTCCAACTTTAACTCATCTGAGGTGTCTTCACATTAGTCTTTTTTGATGGTAGTGCGAACAAATCTCGTATTAACCTTTGAATACCACAAATTCTTTTCAGGGATTTATCTGTGAGTACATTTTGATGTTGATATCTGCTGACTGCATATTTAGCTAACTATAATAATAATAATCATCATCATCATCATCATCATCATAATGATAATAAACAGAATTTTATTTTGAAGCATCAGAAGAACCAGCAAAGAAGGAGGTTTCATCTCCAATCCAACCACCCCAACCTCCACTTGCACAACCACAAAAGTTTGAGACAGAGGAACAAGCGCCACAGAAGAAACCTGTGGCAGTTAAAGGTACCTGAAGCTAATCCAGTTTTCAGTCATCTGGAAACTTCTAACTAAAACCAAAACTCTCATACTAACCCTAAACTCTTTAGGTTCTGTGGCATATTTTTTTATAATGGCTAACCTCTCTCGTTTTGTTGCTGCATGTTGTGATTGTTCTTGTCTTGCACTCGATAGAGTGTTTCATTGTTCTCTAACGAAACTCTTCAACTTTCAACCTGAATTTGCTAAAAGACTTTTAATATATGCCAATAATACTCTTTAAAGTTCCTGTGGAGGAAAAAATAACTGAGCTTCCAAAAGCAGCCAAGAAAGCAGAGCCTGCTGTTGTTCCACCAAAGGAAGAACCAACAAAGAAAGAGAAAGGTACATTTCTATTTCACATATAAAGTTTCTTTAATAGAAGGGCAGACTTTATTCACTGTCTTTTGAGTCTCTTGAAGTAAAGAAATGCTATGATGATATATACTCATACCCAACTCAAATTACCAAGATACATTTCATTATTCATTTAATATCCAAAATGTACATTTAGAGGTGCCTTTCAATGTCTTTACTCTATGATATTTCCTTTTTAACCGGTTCATTTCTGCTGCAAGATATGAAGGTAAACATTTAGACCATCACACAAATTAGATATATAATTGACCTCTAAAAGAAATTAAGTTAAGAAAATTGTCATTATCATATATTATTCTCCACAGAGTGACCCTTTTGGGTCTAAATGACTTCATGAACTTATAAAAGATTTGTTTCTTGTGTGAAAGCACATTTTGCGTTCTTTATTGTCATGTCTTTTGCATGTTCTTGTGTCACACCCTCTTAAAGCTTGGAAGCTCGAACCTAAACCTGTACCTGAAAAAAGCTATCAGAAGGTGTTTGATGAGGTTGCTGTGTTGGAGCCTGAACCTGTGAGGCTTCCTGAGAAAATATCTGAATCAGTACCTGAGAGACCCACGGAGAAAGTGCTGAAACCCAAGAAAGGCATGAAGGAAATTCCAAAGCTGGAGCCAGAAGATTTACCTGAGAAAGTACCAGAAAAACCACGTGAGGAAAAAGTCCCAGAGGAGGCTGTTCCTAAGAGGAAGCCTGTAAAGGTTCCTCAGAAGGTGGTTAAAGAAGCTTTGATTACTGAGAAGCAGACATCTGTAAGCACTGAGGAATTCAAAGTTGAGCTCATTTCGAAGAAGCAAACAGAGATGATCTCTGCAGAGAAAACAGTTCACGTAAAGGCCCCTGATAAAATACCTGATACTGTATCTAAGGCCAAGCCTAAACAAGAGGTAGAGGAAATTCTTCCTAAAGGTACAGCAGACTTCAGCTGTTTTTGTCTTTCTTTGTATCTTCATCATGCATGTTTGAACTCGCATGAAGACTGCCAAGATTTGAACTGAAGCCAGAATCTCAACAATCACTTAAGCTGTGGATTTTGGCTCAGTTAAATGTTATGAAATGATGCTCTTTTCTTTGATTGTTTAATATTTAAAAACACTTGATCAGGTAAAAACAAAAAAATCACTTTATTGTTCTTAATTATCACTTAAAGCTTTCAGTGAAAAGAAATGATTTTTTCTTTGTTACATTTCCATCTTTAATGCAACAAGATAACAAAATGCTCTCACAAAAAGTGAGATAACTGAATTCATTTGGACTCATTGATGATGAAAATGAGTAAATGTGATATCTATCGATGTGTCATCAAATATTGGTGGTAAGAAAATCCAACTAAAATGTGTGCATTGAGTTCAGCCTGAACTGTTGCCACTTATTCAGAGGTTTTGTCAACATCTTCCATCTCTTTGCTTGTTTGTGTTATTTGATGTGTGTTTTTTTTTCCATATGTCTATTGACTGTCTACATTTTTCTCTTTCCAAATTGTTTTCTTCACCACACACCATCTTGGAATCAATTTTGATTCATTGCTTAAAAGAAACCGAAGCTAAGAAGACTGAGAGGATACTGCACACAGAGATTGAACAGGATATAAAAATTTATGCTACTAAAAAAGGTACTACCAATCAACATGGATCTTAAACACACCTTATTCTTTAATGCTTGAAACAACAAGTGGATTGTCACCTAAAGCATGTGGTTCTTCATTTCTGTGTTGTCTCCTAACACTGATGATTGTCTTTGTGTTTTGTTGTCAAATCTTGGCGCCGCCACATGACGCCTCTTCTTCTACACCTCTTAAAACATCGCACAGCTGCAAGTGTTGAGAAGATTGAAGAAGAAAAATGGGAAAGGAAAGGAGCTCAGGAGATACAGGAAATGTATTATGTGACAGAACAAGTACCTTTTACAGAAGCTGTCTGGGAGCATGAACGTGTAGTCGAAGAACATGCTGAAGTCTGGTACGAAGATGTGGCTCCACTGGACAAGGCAGTAGTGGTATTGGTAGAAACAGATGTCTTAAGTACAACAGAAACACAGAGCCAACAAGATAACAGGTTTGAAGTGAGAGGTGAGCTATCTGCTACTGATACTTCAAAGAGGAAAGAAAGCAGCGTGGCTAAACAGAGAATCAGCCCGAAAAAACCTGAAGCTGTAGTTTTAGCCCAGGACACTGAATCGAAGCTCACAATACTACAAGATAAACCTTCAAAAGAAAAAACTGAAGAAGAGTATTTTGTTAAGGCAGTTGAGTCACCAAGCAAAGAAATTACAGATGAAAGGAAAGACAGTGCATCAGTTAGCCACCAACAAGACAAAAAAGCTATCTCCATACAGGAAACCAGCTTTGAACCTAAAAAGAGAGCGAAGAGGACTGAAACAGAAAGCAAAGAGAGACGCACAAAAGAAAAATCAGAGGAGCCTACTACATTCAAAGAGAAGGAAACACTGAAAGATGTCACGGTGGTGACAAAGGTAGATCAAACCAAACCTTCCTCGGTTGTGATCACCACAGAAGCAAGAAAACTGACTGAAAATCTGGAAGCTGAAACAAAGGCTTTAGCTGAAGTCACCTTTAAGGAAGCAGTCGATCGTGATGTATCAATGACTCCACATGAAAAACACAGGAATGAAGTTTCAGAGATGACAAGTGCACTGAGGGAAGGCACAGTTGAAGGTAAAGAAGCAAAACTCGTCCCCACTGCAGTGAAAATGGAAGAAAACAGAAAAGAGGAAACACTTGTCATTCCTATTACCCCTGAACGTGAGGAAAGTGCACACAAAGTATTTGAAAAGAAAAAGGAGAAAAAGGTGAAATCTGAGGAAATGTTTTATGCAGAAACAGAGAATGTTGCTGTAAAACCCTCAGTAACAGATACTGACATGACAAAAATGATCAAACAGGAGCTGGAATTTAAATCTGTTTCTGCAAAAGCTGAATTAGAATACAAGACAACAAAGGAAACAAAAGAATCTTTATCCAAGGATCCTCTTCAGACAGTTCCTTCAGTGCCATTAAAGCCAGATGAGAAAAGGATTCCTTCAAAAAAGTCTTCCAGAGGTACCAAACGTACCATTCTTATTGCATTGTTAATCTTTAACTGTGTCATTTGACTCCATGTTTGCCTGCAGTCTTTGTTCTTATGTGTGTTGAGATTGAGTCCATGATCAACCTCAGTTTGTAAACCTCTCTTCATATCACATGTTCATAGTTGGTCTTTTTCATTTCTTTTAAAATCTTTTTTCCTGCCCTCTGTTATTCTACTAAAATCTACTCGTACCTTCCTTTGAATAAGAACTGATTCTTTTTTAAAGAAACAGAAGACAAGATTCTCATTGCTGCTCCTGAAGCTTTGTCTCCTGAAACACAAGCTGCAGCTAAAACTGAAAGACTAGAGAAAGGTAAAATCACAGCACATTTCACGTCTTTTTTTCAGCTCCTGATATTCCTTTTTACGGCAGCGTCTGTCTTACTTAACTAAAAATGTTTGTGTCTGTATTTTTTCTCTAATCTCTTGGCACCACTACACTTCACACCTTTTAAATTTCTCAATGTTAATGAGAGAAAGAATCTTCTACAGAGAAGAGAAGAGGAAACAACATTGAATAAACCACAAAGATAATGAAGACACTGTAGGCAAAAATATTGTTTCTGTACAGCAAGAGGAGATTTTAAGAACTATACAAGAACCCAACAAAGTGTCAGGGTAATAAAATATAAAAATACAAGAAAATTGTCAGTTAATAAACTGAGTCCTGTAGTATGATCGGTGCTAAGCCATTAGAAAAGTCAGTCTCCAGAAAAGATCATATGACCAAGGAGAGAAAACTTTACAAACATCTGCAAAATCACAATAAACTGAAACAACAGAAGATAATTCTGTTGTTTCAGAAAACAGGGGGGGGCCCTGAAAAACAGGACAGAATTGAAGGAATTATACTTGAAGAAGACCAGTTCAACAAAGAAACACACTGAGAGAAACCTCGTGTTTAGGCCTTTAATGGAAGACGAAGTCAAACAATGAGCAAGTTCAATATATCGTCAAAGAAACCAGAGGACAGCAAAGACATTCAGTCTAAACACAAATGTTTAGACTGAATGTGAAAAGACAGTTTTATTACCATTGATACAAAGCAGCAGCAGTAGTAAAATATATGATACTGTAAAAGAAATTTTGTCAAAAAAGTGAGTTTTATATCAAAGGCAAATCTACAGAAAATGAACAGTAGAAATCTGGTGAAAATGATAAATCAAAGGTAATAACAGGCCAAATTCAGTCAAAGATAGTGACAAGGAACAAAGTGAAGCTAGAAGACACTGAAAGCAAAGCAAAAGTTACGCCGGTGTTATCTTAGCAATCACATGTAGCAGACGACAGGCCTGAAAAATATGTGAAAATGGAATCACTCAAAGAAAGAATCATTGCAAACAAGTATGTCGGCTAAAACAGACGGGAAATGTGAAGAAGAACAGATCAAAATGCTAATAAAGCTAACAAAAAGAAGTGTACACATCACAGGACACTGGTAACAAAGACGTAATGTAGAGTCATAAGCCTTCAGTGACAGATTACACCAAGCTAACCGGTGACGCTACAGTTTATGTAAGCAGGAAGTCCCGCATGCTAGACGCATGTCTCCTCAAGAACTTCAAGCCATTACCAGAAAGAAGGGAGAAGCTCGACTGATTCAGTCCATTACAGACAAAAGGGATTTGACACTGGAAAGAGAGAAAAAAGAAACTCTTCCTTCAGGAAATTTCCAGAGGTATCGAGGAAAAAAGAAACACTCTTGATCAGAGCCAGTCATTGTTTTGATTCTTAAAAGACTTTGAATTCATAACTCCTCATCTTCATCATTTCCAGAGGATGTGCATGTCATATTAGCCATTTCATTTGGGCACTGTTGTCTTTCTCATCGTGATGAGAATATGTTGATTGTCATGCTGTTTGGTTTCTTATCACTACAATTAAATCACAAAAGGTTTCTATTGTATGCTGCTTTAGTTACTTCTAATTCTGTATTCGTTGTGTATATGTCTTTATCAATAGTTTTGCACAGTGAGGTCAAATATCCAGCTGTCATATGGAGCTGAAACTCAGTCATCCAGCTTTCCGTGCAGTGTCATGTATTTTTAGTCTTTAAATGGTCTCATGCTTCCCACATCGGTCTTTGTGAGGCGCTAATTGTCTTGTGATTTCATTTTCAAGTTCTTGTAAAGGAGAAGGAGTTGGTGCCAGAAATCAAAGAATCACTGGTAAAGCCAGCTACTCCACAAAAAGGTACCCAGCCACTTCTTTAAACCTCTTTATGTGTTTCTGTGGAGGGTTTATTAAGGCATTCAGAAAAGAATGCCACTCTTATGCAAATATAAATCTTTGACTGTGTCTTGAAACAAAATAGACAAAAACAAGGTGTTTATAGAGAAAGAATGCAACATGAACTTCTGGTTCTCTTTTTGTAAGATGATGTAGATTAGATAGAGCACTTTTGCTGAAATTCCTGTATACTTTTTACTTTAAGAGAGCAAACCACAAGCTGCTGTTAAAGATCAAGAAGCTGCCAAAAAGCCGGAAGTCACTGATAATGCCAAGTTGAAAAAGACAATTACTCCACCAGAAGAAAAGCCAGGTATTCAGACAGTGATTCCGGCTAATGCTTTTAGAAATGTTATGTGCTTTGGTGATTATACTTCAGTTCTTTCTTTTTTATACTTAAAGTGGTCGAGACAAAGCCCGTTATGACGGCTGAAGAACCAACTAAGATGATTGCAGAGGAGGAAAAACCACTAACAAAAAAGATATCACCTGGAACAGGTAGAGGTATTAAAAGGACTGAGATGGAAATGTTCTCTTTGTTTAGGGTCTTTAGTCTGTTCCAGTTTCTTTTTTCTAAACTTCTTATTTGATAACAGCAATTTTATTTATACCCCATTGTGTATCTGTTGTTATGGGTCTTTCTTATGTTGGAGTAAAGCCTCTCTGTCTATTGTTGCAGTGTTAGTGTCTGTTGGTGATGAATTTATTGATCTTGAATTCAGCATAAGCTACTGTGTCCTTGTACTCAGCCTAACTTCATTTTATTCTTTGTGCTTACTTATGGTGTTATTTCTTTTCTGTTGCTCTTCATCTAAATGATAGGATAGTGAACTTCTTTGCTCTGCATGTGACTCACATCTTTGTTTGTGTCTCCTCCACATTAAGTTACAACTTTTTGAACTATGTTTTTATATTAGATGAATCCAAGGGGCCAGTCCAAGCACCAGGAGGAGTCAAGAAAGGTAGGAGTACTCAGTACACTCAGTATAGAGCTACTAGCATGTATGGATTAAATATGTCTCAAAAGGGTTACAAATGGCATGATCCACAAGCTTACACTTAAATTTATAAATGTGTACAATTATTTGTGTGTAACTTTTTAGGACTCACAAGCGTGTGCTTCAGTCCACACACATACAAAACAATTTGAACACACGTCAGGCTATTTTACAAATTCAAATACACAAGCCTGGATAAATGTAATGATCTGCACACAGTTTATTAAGTTCAGCTTCACAAATTGGATACATTTGTCTTTCATAAAGCTCCCACTCGCTTGCGTACAAAACCTTAAATAGGAGTGCACGAATCGCCTGATATGCACAGATCACGCCGCATGCCTCTGTGGGGTTTTGAGACAAATTTCAGACTGCCAGTTTCACATGGATCCACAAACATAAGCGGTGTCAACGTGCTGGTGTAAAACAGGGCCATCTGGTTCCTCTGTAGTTCTGTGTTTTTTGGTTTTGGTTTTTTTTGTTCTTTTTTTCAAATAAAGTGGTCATTTTTCTTCTAAATAAACAGAACAACTTGTCACCCCTCTGCTAGCAAACATAGATTACAGATAACACAGCGTAGCCTGTAAATATTAATAGTTTAAATGCTGCTACATGCTGGACAATCTGCTGGGAAGACTCATTCAGTGCTCAGCTGCAGATGGGGGAACACCATGGTTGTACATCACTGTGGATCATTCTCTGGAGTGAGTATGTGCTAAATAATCTCTGTATATTTTGAATATTCATATAATCCAGGTAATGTGGAATAACACTTTCATGTTAATCCTACCATTCTCTAATAACAGTAGGCTAACATTAATGTTAGCTTCATGACTAATTCTTAACCTTTCAGGATGTAGCAGCAGCTTATTTAAATGATATATTACCTTTTATAGGTTACTGCGTTGTGTCTGTAATTGGTGATGAGTTGTTCTGTTTATTTAGAAAAGAAACACCCACTTCAAGTAATATAGAGGAAACCCAGATGTCCCAGTTTTGCACTGGGACGTCTGAACGATCTGTGAGAAGCTGGCAGCCTGAAATTTGTCTCAAAATCTCACGTGGGCATGCAACATGATCTTTGCGTATCAGGTGATTCATGCGCTCAAATTTAAGGTTTGGTAAGTGCGCAAGTGAGATGATATGTGTAGTTTTAGATGTTTGTGTGCACAGAAAGCTTTTGAAAGAGAAAATGATCCAATTTGTGAAGCAAAACGTAATCACTTGTGCGTAAATGATCAGTATTTATTCAGGTTTGGGTACAGGCATTTGTGAAATAGTTTGAGGTGTGGTCAAATTGCTTTGTATTTGTGGACTGAAGCATGCTCGCATGAGGTCTCAAAAGTTAGCATTTGTAGCCTTTTTTGAAACCTGTCTCCAAATGCATGTATATAACCATGCATGTATATCTCCTATATCTATAACTTCTCAGTCATCAGTCCAACACTGGTTTTTTTAAATTAAGCTGATCACTAATTTGCAAATCTCCTATTAGCCCTACTAAATGCCCCATTAAACTTTCTGTCCTTTGTTGGAGAAACTGAAAATGTCCCTGTCATCTTTTATGTCTCTTTTGTTTGTTGTTCTTAAATCATTCAAAGTTATCTTCCTAAAATCCCTGATTACATTTTTATCCCTTGTATATTAATATTTATTTATTTATGCTCTTTTTTTCACGAATTGCTTTTTGCTTTGTTTGTACAAATTGTGATATGAGTTTAGTTTACTGACACTAAACTGTATTATACATACAGCCGATGTTTAACCAAGTAATATGAAACGTTTGATGCCTCAGAAACAGTTCTACACAAAAAAGGTCAAAAGGTCAAATTGGAAGAGGATGGCACATTTGAGATCCCCACGTTGAGAAAGACAACCAGGGTCACGAGAGAGGTGGAAGAAGAACAAGAGATTATCATATTGAAGAAGATCCCATCAGTTCCACACAAAGAGCCTGAACAAGAGGAATTACCTCTGGTCACCAAGACCACAGTTGTTAATGTTGAGGAGATGGTACATAAAGAAGAAGCTGCTGAGATTATGTTTGTCACCACGAGACATGAGGAGGAGAAGAAGCTAAAAGAGAAAGCAGATGTGGTGAAAAAGCCAAAAGTTATTCAACCTGAAGAAGAAAAGGAACAGAAAGAGACTCCTAAAGATGCGTGGACCCGGCAGAAGCCTGTCCCAAAAGATGAGAAACCAAAAGATACCATTTCTCTGAAGAAAACTCCCAAGACACCTAAGGAGGAGGAAAGTGCCCCACCCAGTACAGCCCTAAAGAAAGTTAAAAAATTGCCTTTAGATGAAGTGGAACCAGAAGTAGTCAAACTGAAACCCTTCGAGAAGCCTCTTAAACCAGCAGAGGATCCAGAGAAAGACAAGAAGGAGAGGCCAGAGAAGGACGCGTCACCGTTTCAGAAGGGGGAAAGGCTTCCCAGACAGGTGGAAACCACAGAACCTCCAAAGCAATCTGAGAAAGAACCTGTTGAAGTAAAAGAGCTACCAGCCAAGGTGCCAAAACCAGGAGACCAAAAGAAATCTCCAGAGAAGGAGCCTGAAGAGGACAAAAGGCCAAAAAAGGTGAAGAAGATTCCAACAGTGGAACCAGAGATAGAAACAGTCAAGTTGAAGCCCTTTGACAGGCTGGCCAAACAGGCTACAGAGCCTGAGAAGAAACCCGCAGAGGAGAAAGAAAGGAGGCCAACTGATGATCTGCCAAAACGTCACACAAGTCCAGCTGAGACCCCTGAAGAACGGAAACAAAAGGCTAAACCAAAGAAACCTGAGATCCCAGAAGCTCCAGAGGAGAAGCCGGTGAAACCAGAGAAGGTAGATGTAGCTCCCTTGGAAAAGACCATACTTTCTGTTCCAGCCCCTGCTGAGAAACCTGAAAAGGTTCTCGAGGAGAAAAAACCTCTGCAAGTGAAGAAAAAAGTGTTATCAAAGGAAAAAGAGGAAGAAGTATCTTTAAAACCTGTAGAGCAGCTCAAGAAGGTAGAGCTCAAAAAGACTCCATCCCCGAAAGTTGAGAAACTTAAAGGAGCAGAGACAATAGCAGCTGAGAGAAGGCCAAGTCTTGACAAACTCAAAAAGCTTCCTAAAACTGTTTCACCCAAAGAATCTATTGAAGATGTGACTCTAAAAAAGGTCCCAAAGAAGCCTTTGCAAGAGGAAGCCAAGGTTGCAGAACTGGCAAAGCCTGATGAAGGAAAGGTTCCCTTGGTAAAGGAAGTCTCTCCTGGAGCCGTGGAGATGAAGAAGGTTGCCACTCAGGCAGAGGAGGAAGTATTTGAAGAGGAGTTTGAAGCTGAGAATGAGGCTGTGCCAGAGGGAGAGGAGGCATGGGGCTGGGAACTGGTTCCAGAGGAGAGTTACGAGCTAGAGGACTGGGAAGGTGAAGCAGAGGAAGGTGCTGTGAAGGTTCCAGGGGTGGCCAGGAGAGGTGAGATGGTGGCATCTTCGGTGACAACCAAAAAAGAAAAAACCATGCCTCCCTGCCATCAATAATATCCACTCATCTTCGCTTCCATAACCTCATTTTCCCTCCATCGTATTTTAAGTGTGATGCGATTTCTTCATCTTTTCCTTAGACTTGTGTAATCATTCCATGTCCGACTGCCCGTCACGTTTACCGCTTTGTTTCATTTTTGTTATGTCGTTTATGTTTCTGCTATTTGACCATTCTCCATTATCTATTGTCCCCACTCATTGCATTCATCTTTGTTTTTCCATTTATTTTAATTTTAATGTATTGTCTTCCTCATGGTGTTTTTGTCGACCCCCGTGTGAGTGTCAATACTTCATAAACTTACCATCAGAACCATTTCATAATCCCCAGTCCATTCACTACACTGGATTTCCTTACCCTGGCATGTTTAGCATGATAAGTATGTATGATTAGCCTGTGAGCATCAAATAATTTATATTCTTTCTGAACAGAGGGACAACCAACAGAGGAAGCAGGAAGAGGTAGAGGTAGAGGGCTGAAACGTAAGTTTTACCTTGATAAAACAATGATGTTCCAGCAAAACCAATGTTACCGTTTATCCAGAAAGGATTCACAGCGCTTCATTTGTTCACAATTTGTCACATGACAGCATTATTCCAAAATAGATTAAATTCATTGTTCACCTCAAAATCTGAACCCAGTACACTTTAATGACAAAACCCAGATGTCCCAGCTTTACACTGGGACATCGAAACACTGCTGGCAGCCTGCAATTTGTCTCAAAACCTCACGTGGACATGCAACGTAATCTGTGTGCATCAGGCTATTCATGCACTCAAAGTTAAGGTTTGGTAAGTGAGCAAGTGAGACGTTATGTGTAGTTTTAGACATCTGTATGCACAGCAAGCTTTTTGAAAGAGAAATTCATTCAATTCGTGAAGCTAAACTTAATGAGTTATTAATGAGCATAAATGATCGATATTTAGCCCTGCTAAATGCACTGTTACATGTTCAGTTTTTTCTTTGAGAAGAATGTCTTTATGCTCTTGTTTTGTCTTTGTCAAAATAGATTAAATTAATTTGTTACCTCAAGCTTTGACACATAGTACCCAATAGTGACAAAGTAAAAAAGGTTGCTTTGAATTATTCCCATTTGATTCAGATTGAAAAACAAAAACATGTACCTAAGTATTCAGAGCCTTTGCCATGGCACTCAGACTTGAGCTCAGGTGCATCCTGACCACCTCTCAGATGTTTCTTACCACTTCCAGAAGAACAACCGGGCCTGCATGGTAGATGGCCAGACAGAAGCCACTGCTCAGTATAAGGCACATGACAGCCCACCTGGAGTTTACTAAAAGCCACCTGAAGTGCTGTCAGACCACGAGAAACAAAATTCTCTGGTCTGGTGAAACAGAGTTTAAACTCTTTGGCCTGAATGCCAAGTGTCATGTCTGGAGGAAGCTGGGTATCCCTCATCACCTGGCCAATGCCATCACTACAGTAAAGCATGGTGGTGGCAGCATCATGCTAGGAGATGTTTTTCAGCAGCAGGAATTGGAGACTAGTCAGGAAAGACGAAAACAGCAATGTACAGAGACATCCTTGATGACAGTTTGCTGCAGAGCACTCCGGACCTCTGCAGCAAAGGTTCATGTTCCAGCAGGACAACAACCCACCACACCTGGAGAGATCTGAAAATGGCTGTGAACCACCCAAGTAACCTGAAGAATGGGAGAAACTGCCCAAAAATCGGTGTGCCAAGCTTGTAGCATCATACTCAAAAAGCCTTGAGCCTGTATTTGCTGTTAAAGGTGCTTCAACAAAGTATTGAGCATAAATACTTTGATGTAAATTGTTGGGGTTTTTTTTAAGAAACTTGAGAAAAGTTTCTAGCTTTTGTCAGTTTGCCAGTTTTGTGGGTTATTCTGTGTCAAACCTTGAGGTGAAAAAAATTGTATCCATTTTGCTGTAACATCACAAAATGTGGGACAAGTAAAGCGCTGTGAATACTTTACTGATGCAGTATGCAGATACAGATATGATGACATGAGCATGTCATTCTTTTTTCAAATGAAATGTGAATTGATGGTCTTCAATTTGTTTATTCAGCTAAGCAGACCCCATCTCCTGGAGAGGGCAGGGGTCGGGGGCTGAGGCCTGGTGGGAAAGGACCACCACCACCAGAGGAACCTTTTGCAGGGTTCAAGCTCAAAGCTGTCCCTCTAAAGTTTATCAAAAAGCTTCAGAACATTGTTCTGCAGGAAGCCGAGTCTATCGGCTCATCTGCTGTCTTTGAATGTGAGGTCTCACCTTCCACTGCTGTTACTTCTTGGATGAAAGATGGTAGTAATCTTCGTGAGAGCCCCAAGCACAAGTTCACTTCGGATGGCAAAGATCGCAAATTGAACATCATTGATGTCCAGCTGTCTGACACTGGGGAATATACGTGCGTGGCCAAGAACGCTGGCAAAGAGATATCTTGCACCGCCAAGCTTATCGTTGAAGGTATAATAATGTTTTGCCAGTCCTGAGATACACAAAATGTAACCATTGGAATCCCCTTAAATAATGTGTGATGTCTCTGCTATTTTGTCATGTTAAAGAGCTACCTGTGAAATGGATCAAAGAACTGGAGGAGGAGACATCAGCAATCAAGGGTCAGCCTGTGTATATGACCTGCGAGCTGAACAAAGAGAGGGATGTGATATGGAAGAAGAATGGTGAGGTCCTCAAGAAAAAGGAGGGCAAGATTCAGATCAATATCATTGGTATGCAGCATGCAGTGACCATCCAGAACTCCACGGAGGAGGACGCCGGTGTTTTCTCGTGTGAAGTGGCTGGCCAGGAAGACGTTAAGACTACAACAAATGTCAAAGTGATTGGTAAGCAGAATGAGACGTGCTGCAAGCTCCTACATATCTCAGTACACATTTTTAACAAGATTTGTGGCTTGTGTGTAGTTTGCCTAAACAAATAGAAATATCATAACATTATTATGCATCTTGATATCCTATTGAAAAAGAATGCCACAAAGTGTCCTGCAGCTAAATTTGATTTATTTCCACAGCTTGGACATTAAATAGAGATCCTTGGAATTTTCAAACTGAGTATCGCTTAAAATTTAAACTACGTTAAGACTGAGCTGATTTTGTCATGCAATGTTTTATTTGTGCAAATTCTGAAACATATGATTGTCATTGACTCAGTAATTTCAAAATTCAACAGAAATTGTCAAAGACTGGATAGTGAGACCACTGAGAGATCAGCATGTAAAACCAAAGGCTGCTGCAACATTTAAATGCGAGCTTTTCAAGGAAACTCCCAACTGGAAGTGGCTCAAAGGAGAGAATGAAGTCCAGCCATCTGACAAGATTGAGATCAAGAAGGAAGGAAAGGAGCTGACGCTCGTCATTAAGAACTGCCAGCCTGATGACGTAGCAGAATATGCACTGGAGGTGGAAGGACGCATCTACACTGCCAAGCTAACACTTGGAGGTTCATCCATTTACTTACTTATATTCATAGTAACTGTAATCATTTAAATCATTGCAATAGTTTTCTGTTGATGATGCATAATATTTAATAATTGAGTACTAATTTCTAATAATGTGTTCACAGAGCGGGAGGCTGAGATCCTAAAGCCTTTGGTCAGCGTCGAGGTGGTTGAGAAGGAAGATGCCATGTTTGAGACTGAGATTTCTGAGGACGACATTCCTGGGGAATGGAAGCTCAAAGGAGAGGTTTTGACCAGATCCCCTGTAAGGGCTTGTCTTCCATTTATATTGCTGCACATGTAGTGTTTAATTTGTATGTTCACTCTTTATTCGTGAGTATATTGTAATGTTTTCACTAGACATGCGACATCCAAATGGAGGGTACAGTGCGTAGACTCAAGCTAAAAAACTGCCAGCTGGACCAGGCGGGAGAAGTGACTTACACGGCTCTGAACGCCATAACCAGCGCCATGCTTAATGTCAAAGGTAAGGGGAACTCCTGTCATCAAGAACTGCAAATTCAGTGTGCTTTAAAAGTGTCCTGTAAAAATAAAGGTGTAAGGTCTTAACCGAGGCGTCCTGTGAGAGTGGACCTTACACCTTTGGTGGTGGCTGTGGCTCAGGCGGTAGAGCAGATCAGCTACTGATCGGAAGGTTGGTGGTTCGATTCCTGGCTCCTCCAGTCTGCATGTCAAATATCCTTGGGCAAGATACTAACCCCAAATTGCCCTCCGATGCATTCATCGGAGTGTGAATGTGTGTGAATGCTTATTAGTTGCACTTAGTGTATGAGTGGGTGTGATTGGGTGAATGAGGCATGTTGTATAGAGTGCTTTGAGTACTCTGGGAGAGTAGAAAAGCGCTGTATAAGAATCAGTCCATTTACCTTTATTGAAAAGGATCGACAAGTCAACTTGATCATTTGTGCCACTATATACAGTCTGGTGTGGGATCTTAACTATTTTCACTGGTTGAATTGGTGTGCTGTATTTGTTGTTGTTTGTTGTTGTAAAGTCTGTTCACTGGAAAATATAAAGTATAAATGTGTCAGATTTTGTCTCTCTCTAAAGTTTATTTGTATCTTTTGTGGTTAAATGTTCTGTGTTAAATCTGTGGACATGGACAGTTTATCAGTTAGCACATGTTAGTGAAAGTGTTACGGGACTCAATTTGAAAGGGACTTGGTTTTAGCAACAGCAATGGAGTTCTGCAACAAATCATTGATTTTCCCCGGCAAACATCTGTTGGAGTGCTCACTTTAAGAAGTGGAAAGAAGAAACCTCTTATTTGCATTCTCTGGGAACTATGTTCAGAAGATGTTTTTTCTACCGTGTGGCATGTGAATATTTTGAATTCTTGTTACTAACAACATGGTGTTCCTTAATAATAACTTCAATATAGGAAGTCCTTCAACACCTTGTGAGAAAGAGGACTGATGTAGTTCTAGATAGGAAGAACACTGTGAGCTGGCAATAGCACCTTTGTTGTCTTACTGACCACTTTAAGCACTTTGGAGTGATCTTCAGTTTAGTCAATAGCAAGAAGTAACTATGTGTTTTAATAGTCCCTGATACTACGTGCTTCCTGATTCAGGGTAATTATACAGCTAGAGGGACATTTAAAGACATACAGAAGGTACACCGACCTCAGGCTGTAGACTCCAGTCCTGTTGTTGTGTTCTGTTCTGTTGTTGACATATTGTACCTATGTCACTTTTTATCTCAGAAGTCGAAATGGACTTTGTTGTCCCGCTGAAGGATGTTTCTGTGCCAGAAAAGAAACAAGCAAAGTTTGAATGCACCATCACAAAAGATGTTTTTAAAGTCATGTGGTATAAAGGGGCTGACATCATCACCCAAGACCAAAAATATGACATCATCGACGACGGAAAGAAGCACATGCTGATTATAAACTGCTGTGAGTTTGATGACGAGGATGAATACATGATTGAAGTTTTAGGCAAAACCTCAAAAGCTAGACTCACAGTGGAGGGTAAGTAATGGGCCACATTTACTGGAAAAAAGGCCAGAACATGATTGTTTTCACTGCATTCATTGTCTTGGTTACCCCACCATCATATGAGCTAACTCATATGACCGTGTTTTATTAGGTATCAGGCTGAAATTTATCTCACCAATAAAGGATCAAACTGTAAAGGAAGGCAAAACAGCTCGCTTTGAGCTGGAGCTTTCTCATGAGAACATCCCCATCACCTGGTACAAGAACGACAACAAAATTCATCCGAGCAGAACTGTTGTCATTCATGTGGATGGAAAGAAGCATGCACTAGAAATGAGAGAAGTGACGCTAGATGATATCTGCCAAATTAAGGCTGAGGCCAAAGGAATTCTTTCCATGGCCAACCTGACAGTTATAGGTAATCCAAGATTAACGACCTGTCCTTTCTGTCCTCATTGTCAAGTGTGTCGTCTTTCCCACAGCTTTGTGTACACTTTGTCCATTGTTGTGTCTGTCTGGGTTCACAAAAGTATTGTATTCTTGTCTCTGTGATATATGAAATCATTTTTTATGGTTTTCATTTGTGCTTCTCGTGTGTCTTCACTGTCTTGTTTTGTGCACTGTATATTTGTGGTGTATTGTGGAATTACCCCAAAATATTCCCTTTCTAGAGGGAGATCCGTACTTCACAGTTAAGCTGCAGGACTATACTGCAGTGGAGAAAGATGAGGTGGTTCTAGATTGCGAGCTCAGCAAAGATGTTGATGTCATGTGGTACCACAATGAGGCCGAGATCAAAGCTTCTAAGACGGTGAACATTAAAGCCGAAGGCAAACGCAGAGTCCTCATAATCAAGAGAGTTGGGGACAAAGACAAAGGACAGTACCTATGTGACTGTGGAACAGACAAGACGACAGCAACTCTTCACATTGAAGGTAAAGACCCAGAAATTGATTTTGATATTTGGTCATTTTGAGGCAGCTTCCTTCCCTTCTTGATACTCGTCTTCACTTGCACAGCCTGTGCATCGCGTCCTATCACTCACTCTTTTTTGCATTATTTTACTTTAAGCACTTTACTTCACTTTCCAATCAGCGTTTACTGTTTTTTTTCCATCTCTCTCCATTAATAGCAGAAACTGGAAGACTAAAAACTAAAAGATTTAAACTTTCCAAAAACGTGGCTCCAGAAGCTAAACTGTATTCGAATCTATGTGTCAGTCCTGTGGTGTCGTTGTCATGTCGGTGACTTTTGGTTATGGGATTTCCTTTTCAAAACACATCACTTATTGTCTTTCGAAGCACTTTGTCACTTTAGTAATCACACAGTTTCATACTGGATCAAACTAAATCATCACAACATTTTATTACCGGGACCACGAGGCACTGGTTTCTGTTTGTGTGTCAGTTGCCAAGGCAACTCTGTCTGTGACTGTCTGATGTTGACTTGTTTTTGTGTGTACATTGTGTGTAGATGTTTGTAGATGTTTATATGTTTATGCCGTTGATTTTTTTGTCCCCTCTTTAAAACGTCAGCTCGTCACATAAAGGTGGTTCGGCCGATGTATGGCGCTGAGGTGTTTGACGGAGAGACAGCTCGATTTGAGGTTGAGCTCAGTGAAGATGATGTCCATGGCCAGTGGAAACTGAATGGAGAACTCCTCAGTCCATCCACTGTATGTCCCGTTAAACTGCATCTGAGCAGATATTCATTTATCTGTGGTTTCATTCTTTTACTTGACTTAAATCTGGATGTCGATACGCTAGTAGAGATAAACCATAGTTGTGTCCTCATCACGTTTCTTTCACTCTCACAATTTTGCTGAAAACGTTTGTTGGCCATCTGCAGGATGTTGAAATTGTGGAGGACGGTGCCAAACATACTCTGGTCTTGTACAACTGCAGAGTACCTCAGACCGGCGAGGTCATGTTCACTGCTGCTAATGCCAAATGTTCTGCTAACCTGAAAGTGAAGGGTGAGCTTTCCACCTTCTCCACCTTCCTTTTTTGAGCCAGCGTGGAAAGTCTCTGCCCACTCAAATATTTTGATTTTTTTATTAACTATCTGTCTGAATCAACAGAGGTCCCAGTGTCATTCATTACACCTCTGGCTGATGTACACGTGTATGAAAAGGATGAAGCAAAATTTGAACTAGAAATTTCCCGGGAGCCCAAAAGCTTCCGTTGGCTGAAGGGATCTCAAGAGTTGTCAACAGATGACAAGTTTGAACTCCACGTGGAAGGAAAGAGACACAGTCTTATTGTAAAATCTGCCAGATATGAAGATGAAGGTAAATACATGTTCGAGGCTGAAGATAAGAGGACATCCGGAAAGTTGATTATCAAAGGTAAACAAAGTCGGATCTTTTTAGTGTTTTTAGGAGAAGAATTGTTTGGTGGGTACGTGACCAAGTTCTTCTTTTTGCGTGCTCGCTAAACTTTGTATGCCAAAAGCCTTTTAACGACAAACGCCACATTTCTTGTCAGGTATTCGCCTTGCATTTATCAAGCCAATAAGAGATGTGACCGTAAAGGAACGTGAAACTGCAGAGTTCAGCGTTGAACTCTCTCATGAAAAAATCCCAGTCGTCTGGTACAAAAATGATGTCCGTTTGCACCCCAGCAAAGTGGTGCACATGTCTGAGGAAGGAAAAGTGCACACGCTGGCCTTCAAGGAGGTCACAATTGATGACACCTCTATGATCAAAGTGGAGGCGATGGGCAAGACTTCAGAGGCCATGCTCACCGTTCTCGGTTAGTATCGTACTGCAGAGGGATGCATCCAGATTTCCATAAAGAATGTACTGAGTGCAGCACTCGTTTACTTGTTACCATGAAAAAACTACATCTTCCCCTTATTGTATTAAAATGGAATTAACTTGTGACATTTTTGGGTGAATGTATACACTGCACTTTCCATGACTTTAGCCAGTTAATGTTTTCAGCTGATATAATCCTGGTGTCTGCCCACAGAGGGCGACCTGTACTTCACAGTGAAGCTCCAGAATTACACCGCTGTTGAGAAAGATGAGGTGATTTTGTCCTGCGAGTTGAGTAAGGCCGCTGCTGAGGTCAAATGGTTCAAAGATGGCGAAGAAATCTTTCCCTCCAAGAACATTTCCTTCAAATCTGATGGCAAGAAACATATGTTGGTCATCAAGAAGGCAGCAAAGAGCAACATGGGCGCTTACAGCTGCGACTGTGGAACTGACAAAACTACCGCTGACCTTAACATCGAAGGTAATACCTGTGGTGATCCGGCCCCTCAGACTCCACCGGGACTGCAGAGACAGGCCCCACCCACCAGCATTCACCAAACCCCGCCTCCTGTTATCTCCATCTGTCCTGCATTACTGCAGCTTCCACTTTTATTCTAAATGCTTGTAAAAGTGATCATTATAATACTTGAGAATTATTCAACCTTGCACATCTTACAGTGAATGGTATTATGGATCTGATAAGAAAAAAGTAGATGTGGATATAGTTTGAAATGTTTTATGGGGTTAATTATTCTCAAGCGTTCCTCAACTTCTGTTTTTACACAAATTGTAAGCTTCTCTTCTGATTTTAACTCTCCTGTCTTGTCCTATGTTTAATTCATCTGTTACACTGTATCTGACAATGTGAAACTCTTTTCACAGATGTTGTCTAATACGTTTCCATTCGCTTCCCTTCACTTGTAAGTTTCGCTAACATATTTTAACAAACTTTACAGAACGTGACATCAAGGTCGTCCGCCCACTGCACAGCGTGGAAGTTACAGAGACCGAGACGGCGAAGTTTGAGACAGAGATTTCTGAGGAGGACCTTCATGCCACCTGGAAACTGAAGGGCGAGACACTTCATCCATCTGCTGTAAGATTTTACACCTATAAAATATAATTTCAACACATTTGTTGGAAATTTCATGAAAATGTTTTGAATTGGCACATTCATCTCTTGTTGGTTTGCACATTGTTTGTTCTCAGAATGTGGAGATCAAGGAGGAAGCAACCCGGCACTTGTTGATCCTCTATAACTGCAAAATGGACATGGCTGGAAGTGTTGACTTTGCAGCAGCGAATGCCAAATCCTCAGCTCAGCTCAGGGTCAAAGGTGACTGAAACAAGTCTGAAGTCAATCACAGTGATTTTTGAAATGTCTGTGATAACATTTGCGAGTATGAAACTAAAGGTTCCTGAAATTCCTCCTCTTGATTTGAGTTATCAAGCCATCCTGTGATCCTCTGAGCTTCAGTAATAGAATTAACACAAGGATCACTATTTGATCAGATGATAATTTGTTGTTTTTAATAATTCAACAAATAATTAAAAGTTAGTGATGCAGTTATTTTAATAATATTTCCCTTCACATGATTCATTTTGATTGATTATGTTCCAACTTGTCTCTGAACTAGAATTTAATTCAGTACAATATTTAAATAACTCAGCGACTGATTAAAAGCTCCTATAATGGCACAGTCTTACAAGTTTCTAGATTTAAAAACTATTTCATATTTTGCTTCTCTTTAATGATCACATTTTAAATACAAGATTTATCAAATCAGTAAATGTTCAGAAATAAAAGAAAGTTCAGCAGTCCAACTACACAATCATAAACGTCCAGCTTAAGAAAAACGTCATTCTTGTTCACAGTGTAGGGATTTAAATGTGAATCAATTTTAATAGATGAGTCATTTTTGTGGTGAGACTGCAAACTCTTCAGACTGACAGCTTTCTGATTGCATGAGCTGTCATGCTGCCAGAGTGCATTTCAACAGGCTGTAAAGGGGCCTTAATTCAGGCATGTGAAGAAGCCTGTTATAAATAATTGATGTGGGTTGTTAATCCACACTGACTTCTTAGAGCTGTATGTCCCATGTTACCAAACTCCCCAGTAGTGTGATGTTGGGTAACTCCTGTCAGGACATTCACATTCTCCTTTTCCTGGGAAATTGCAAGCTTGTGATTGACAGGAGCAGACCGGCTTCCCTCAATGGATTTGGCAGATGTGGGCTCTCAGCCTATCAGGCTCCTTAGTTATTTTTGAAGCCACATTCCTTATCTAGAGAAGGGTTGCAGTGATTGGCAGGGGGGAAGGGTAGAACCCCTACTCTCACTGGCTCTGCCTGCCGTTTACATCTGACAGTAGGATTCATGCTAATGAGCTTGGACACCTAATGCCAAGTCTCAGGGCAGCTTGTTTCAGTTGTCCAAGGTCTTGCACCAGCCCGCCTTCAGCTCAAACACACCATGAGGAATAGCCACTGAGGATTAGTCATGTCTCTCTGGGCTTTTTTTGGTTTTCATTGACCTGTTTTTCGGTCAGGGGCGCTAACCATGTTTTCTTCCCAATCTAAAGCCCGAGTGATTGGCCTCCAGAGGCCTCTGAAGGACGTCACCGTGACTGCTGGGGAGACTGCCACCTTTGAGTGTGAGCTGTCATACGAAGGCATCGCTGTCGAGTGGTTCCTGGGGGGTACAAAGCTGGAGCCAAGCGATAGAGTAAGTCTCAACACATCTGACTGAGCCCACGCAATGTTTCTTTACTGCGGACAGGATCACTAGGAGAGTCACTTCCTGAAACACAAGACCCATTAACATTCAGTTACAAACCACTACAAAAGTCCAGGCCTCATGATTATGTCCCACAGCCAGAATTTCCCTTTCCATTTGCACACAATATTCTTTTTTTTTTTGTCCAGTGGACTGCTCCGGCTTCATATAAGGCTCTGCTGGTGTGGGTTTGGGATTCCTGGTTTTGAGATAACATAGGCAGGAAGGCTTTTCTGCCCCACAAGCATTTCTGCAGGGTTATTTTTAACAGCTGAAGGAGGCTGAGGTGCAGGGCAAGTGGCAGCAGAGCTATGACAGCTACAGCTACAAAACACATGAACTGCTATAAATGTTTTGCTTGTGCTGATGCACTTGCTGTTTTCACATTGAAATTCAAAGTTGAACAGTGAATAGTCCAGGCCCTGAAATGAAATCGAGTCATATCCAGATCCAAGTGTTTGAAGTTTGAAGTAACCTGAGAACGCCGTGGTCCTTATGAATCGTTCCCTCTGTCTCGGTTGCACTGCATGTTGCATGTTTAGCATAGGTGGAGGTTTCTGTGCTTCAGCCACAGTAGTTGCTGAAGCGCTGAATGTTTCCTCGGGCTCAATGAATAGCTTTTCCATCTCAGCACGTGTTTTTCTTGGGTAATACCAAAAGTGGCTGAGCATTTAAATACAAACAAACAGAAGAGTGTCATTGGTACATGTGGTTGCACCTATAGCAGATTATGAAGGACTGCACTGCCTCGAGTTCAGTTAAGATTCATAAAAGTGTCAGTATGAAGGGCAAAAATGTAAGTTTCAAAATTAAAACCAAAAGAAGAAACCCCCCCGCAAAAAAATCTAGGTTTAGAGTTGGTCAAAGCAAATTTTACAGCGTTATGGCAGATATAAATTCACAAAGAGTTTAAAATATCACTGGCTAAGTAAAATTGATTAAAAAAAAAAAAAAGCAGCAGTTTGTCTTTCTTCTTATAGAAAAGTGCTTCAGGCCTCACATGACAACCCAGTTAATCTAATCTTATCTTTTATTTTGAAGAAAAAATATGCAGGTTTTTAGCTGAAGATGTTACAAATAAAGGGTTTTTTATAGAGCTAAATACATTTTATTATCAGTTTGTCCTGTTTTTATTTTTTCTGTCACATTTCTGCTTATCAGCAAAAGTGTTTTTCTGTTCAAGCAGCATTTTAACTATTACACTAATAGGCCACTTTATCCTCCACACTTAGACATGAATGTACTGCCTACTTGTTGACAGCTGATGTGTCTTTTCATGCACACAGCACTTATAAAGAAAAATATCATTTTACTTTTATCTTATACGGTTCTGAAAAATATCATTGTTAGGAATGAAAAATCGAACCAAATTCATTGGATGTCACATAAATTTCAGTTGTGCTCATTTTGTTAGTCTGATAAAGAAATGCTGCATGTTTCATTTGTGAGTGTGTTCTGAGGCAGCTCTGTCACATGCAGGACACAGTGGTAAAAGCAGCTGTTGGGTGTTATAGGTTGTGTAGTTTAAATTGGGAAAATGGGGAGGGGCGGAGGGGGAGGGGTGCCTATATTCATTTTGGCCGTCCAGGCTTAACCGAGAAAATCTCTGTGCTTCAAATTCTGTAGATGTGGAAAGAGAAACAAAGGAACCTCCAAAAAACAAAGACTATTGATCATAACACATATAAACTGTCTTACCATTAGCAATTATTGTTTCGCTAACATGAGGAGGAGGATCAGGCTTTGAACCTCACGGGCAATATTCAGTGACACTGCAATACCTAATCCTTGCAGCAATGAGGTTTAAGGTCATATATTCATTCATAGTCTGGGAAAAAACAGAAAAATCCAACTTAGATTGGAAATTAGCGAGTTGGTTCAGTGAGATTAGCACGATAAGATTTATACAGACAAAAACTGAATCTCTAAACTTGAAATAAGATCTTCAGGGAAGTTAAAACCTGTGACATGTTGTGACATTCAGGGAAGGAAAATACTAAATATGAATGAATCTATCAACCTGACAGGAAGTATACAGGACAGATTAAACCCTGTGATTATCGACTCTGTTGCAGGTGGTGTTGAAGGCGGAGGGTAAAGTCCACACCCTGACTCTACGCAATGTCGAGCAAAACGAAGCTGGACAAATCAAACTCACAGCCAAAGACTTCCAGACTGAGGCCAGTCTTACTGTCAAAGGTAACCCAACAACACTATTTAAGTATTTTTGATCTTTCTGAGTTAACTTAATTACAGACACCCTCTCTACTTTTAAGATTAGGCTTAAAACTTATAGTCAGGGCTGGATCAGGTGACCCTGAATCCACCCTGGTTATGTTGCAATAGACTTGGGCTGCTGGTGCCTTCCATTGATGCACTGACTGTTTCTCCCTTCATCCCTTTTCTGTTTATAGGCCACTCTGGATTTAATTATGAGTTATTATTAATCTCTGTCTCTCTTCCACAGCATGTCTTTATCCTGTTTTCCTTCTCTCACTCCAACCGGTCGCAGCAGATGGCCCCGCCCCTCCCTGAGCCTGGTTCTGCTGGTTCCTCTTCGTTAAAAGGGAGTTTTTCCTTCCCACTGTTGCCAAAGTGCTTCCTCACAGGGGTCATATGATTGTTGGGGATTCTCTGTATTATTGTTGGCTCTTTACCTCACAATATTAAGCACCTTGAGCCGACTGTTGTTGTGATTTGGCGCTGTATAAACAAAATGGAATTGAATTAAATTGAATTGATGTCACCAGCTTTTATAGTGTCCTTCTAGAAGACAACAGCAATGAACACTGCACTTGCCACAGCGGACTGATAGAAAATCTCCAGCATTTTACTGTGCAAGTTGGTATATCTTGGTGTCTTTATAAAATAGAGCCTGCTCATTCCCATTATTGTGTCTTCCAGTTCAATTTGTTTGTTTGTCAATGTGGATGGATACTGTTAAATGCACTTAAGATATTCAATTCAATTTAATTCATAAAGCGCAAAATCACAGCAACAGTCACCTCAAGGTGCTTTATATGGTAAGGTAGATCCTACAATAATACATACAGAGAGAAACCCAACAATCATATGACCCCCTATGAGCAAGCACTTTGGCGACAGTGGGAAGGAAAAACTCCCTTTTAACAGGAAGAAACCTCCGGCAGAACCAGGCTCAGGGAAAGACTTTGTCAGTGCATGGTCCAAGTAGTTTCCACTACAATGGTAAATTTTTCTGATTCAGATTGTAAACATGACTCAGGATCACAGACAGCTCACTGGCACAGGTCCTTATCATTTGTATACCTGATTGTTTTACTTAGGTCTGTAATTTGGGTAGGTACATATCTCACAGAAAAAAGAAAACTTGATTCTGTGAGATATGAAAAAAAGGTTATTTAAAAAGGTCATTACGAACACATTATTTAGATATACAGTGTTTCCAATGTATAAACTTTACTTGTGGAGGCTGCACAGGTATATTATCAAATCCCCAAGATTATTTTGCACTTACCCATCTGACACCAAAAAACACAATTGGCTTGGACCACAACTACTCTCTTAGCTTACTGCAGCTTACTGAGACTTTACATTGTTAACTTACATTTTTCTGTGGGCATTTTAAGACTAGAAGAGGTGAAAAGTTGCACTGATAAATCAACCACAATATGTGACTATCACTGCAGCCTTATTTTATTGGCCAGGATGAAATCCCACGAAAAATAAACTGATCTTTAATGTTCAGTTTCTACTTTACTGAAATTCAAACTGCTGTCTTCTCTATTTCTTTGTTCATTCAGAACCACCAGTGGAGTTCTCTAAGCCTCTGGAGGACCAGACAGTGGAAGAGGAAGCCACTGCCACACTCGAATGTGAAGTTTCCAGGGAAAATGCAGAAGTGCGATGGTTCAGGGATGGACAGGAGATCCGCAAGACAAAGAAATATGAGATGATCATTGACGGCTGCAAGCGAGCGCTGGTCATCCACGACTGCACTTTGGACGACTCAAAGACATATGCTTGTGATGCTAAAGACTTCAAAACCTCATGCTTCCTCAATGTTGAACGTAAGTATAGTTGTGAAATGGGAGGAAAATTAAGTTAGAAGTTATTAGGCATAAAAAGGAACCCCAATTAGACTGTGACTCACCCCTTATTGGCCTAAAACAAACCTCTCAATGAGAAGGGGTCCCCACTGTAACTAATGGGCCCAAAATGGGACAGAAGTACTGGGCCAACTGCCGATTTTCTCTATGCCGACAAGGAACTGTTTGGTCATAAAAACCCATCCTATGAATGTCCAGATCTGCGCTGGTATTAATCCTGGCAGAGATTTGGAAAGCCGCAGGTTTTGAGCCAGTTGAATGCTCATAAATTTGAATCTCAGCACTGAGCAGCCCCATTCTGTCACTTTATGGCTGAGTTGCAGTGTTTCTTTAAGGCTTCCACTTTGCAAAAATACCATTTATAGTTTCAGTCAGTGAGAGCCTTTGACTTGAATTCTGTGGGCGCTTCAAAACAACCCATTGTTTCACAAATGTTGGTAAAGGTGGGTCCTTGATTTTATACAGCTGTGGCAATGGGACTGAAAACACCGGATTTCAAAGATTAAGAGGTGTGGCCCAGTAGTTTTGGTCATTAAGGAATCCTTGAAAAATCCTTGAAAAAACAGTCTCTGTTTTTGTTAAGGAACCCTTTTTAAGAGATTGGTGGCACTGAGATTTGTGATTTTAAGCTCCAAATGAAAATCAAATGCCTGTATACATACTCATTTGTCAAATCCCAAATCACAAACTCCCCACAAAAGTTAAAGTACCTTTTAAAACAGTAAAGAAACTTCCACATGAAGCCCAGAGGATGCATTGGCTTTGCTCTTCTATTAAGGGAACCTCCCCTCCAGGAGGTGGGAAACTGAGTGTATTAACGATTCTCTTTTTTTTGTCTGAATAGCTCCACACATTGAGTTCACAAAGCCACTCCACGACGTCGAGGTTGTAGAGAAGGAATCTGCCAGGTTTGAATGTGAAGTGTCCAGAGAAGACGTCAAAGTGAGAACACACGCTTTTGTCAGATGAACTTACTGTAAAGGTTACATTTCATGTTTTCTCTGGAGTAATCTTCCTCTCAGTGACCTCTTCCTTCACATCTCACAGGTCCGCTGGTTTAAGGACGGAAATGAAATCAGAAAGGGAAAGAAATACGAAATTATTGCACAAGGTCGCCAGCACATCCTCATCATCCACAAGTCTGTGTTTGACGATGAGGCTGAATACGAATGTGATGCAAAGACCTCAAAGTCCTCTGGCATGCTTACTGTCGTTGGTAAGAATCAAAAAGTTCTTCTTTGATCACAGCCTCTTTTTTCATACACGTATTAATGTGTTTGGTTACTTGATTTTATTATTTAATGTTAGATGTATTTGTTCAGTTCTTCAAAGCTAAAGATAATATTAGACAACAATTTCTGAAAGTAAAGTTTTTCTCAGATATTTGAACCATCACAAGAATAGAAAATTACAACTGCATATTGTAATTTTCTTCAGTTTGGTTTAGTTGGATTAAATTAAATAAATCAAGGAAAATAGCACATTATACATTTATGTGACCAATAAATGTTTGTGATTTGGAGATCAGTCAGTGAAATTAGAATATGAGTTGGATAAGCAGAAGTGGAGAGATTGATTTGATAATTTAACATAATTTTGCTAAGCTGAATGAGTTTTATGAATTAAATATAAATGATGTGAGCATGATAGCAGTTATGGCAGTTTACTGAAAATTAATCTCATTTTTTTAATTATTCATTTCATGAACTTCAAAAAAGAACAACAACACAAAAATATTCATAAAAATGAACATTTTATGAAGATGATTAATAACAAATAAATAGCTGGCTAACATTGTGTTATGTTTGTTGTGTAGAGAATGTTGCTACAAGCTGCTAAAATAAAAGGTTTTAAGCAACTAATGGAGGATTCCTTTCATTGCAGAGGAGGAGGCAAGGTTCACCAAGAACCTGTTCAATGTGGAGGGAACTGAGACCGACAGTGTAAAACTTATTTGTGAAGTCTCCAAACCCAGCGCAGACGTTATCTGGTACAGAGGAGACAAGGAGCTGCCAGAGGGTGGCCGCTATGAGCAAATTGTAGATGGGAAGAGAAGGATACTCCTCATCAAGGATCTGAACATGTCTGATGCTGGAGAGTACAACTGCAGGCTAAGTCCCAGCAACAAAACGTCAGGAAATCTCAAGATTAATGGTACGCAAAAAATGTTAAAGGCACCTGGAAGAAAGTAACAGCGAGAGCAATAACACACACAAAAAAAGAAAATGCAGAGAAATAAATCTAAAATCAGGATTTATTATTTAAAACCCTTACCTTTCAACATCTATCACTCCATTTGCAACCCATCTTGGGTAAAGTTTAGGTTTTGGTTCATTTCAGGCCATTGTTATTGGATATTTTACAATTTGAAGCACCCAAATACAAACCTTTTCACAGATAACTTGATTGATTTGACTTGATTTGAAATGTGACAGCCTCTAGGAAATGTTCCTTTTTAGCATGTGGCTAAAAGAAACCCGATTCTAAGCCTTGGTCTCACTTAAATAAAACCATCTCTAAGCTCTGAAATGCTTCCTGTGTTGCAGAATTAGCTGCTGAGTTCATCTCAAGGCCACAAAGCCTAGAAGTGGTGGAAGGAGAGAAGGCAGCGTTCACGTGCTCCGTATCCAAGGAGACCTATGAAGTCAAATGGATGAAGGATGACGTGGAGCTCGAGGCCGGAGAGAAATACCAGATAGTCACCGATGGCAAGAGACGAACCCTTGAAATCAAGGACTGTGAACTTAAAGATGAGGGTGGATACATAGTTATGATTGGACCAACTAGAGCCAGCGCCGACCTTACTGTGCTCGGTAAGCCCTGCCCACTTTTATCTCAGTTAATGGGAAGAAAACCTGCTCCCAAGAGACCAAATGAAGTTTTAAATTAGTTTGTTATTCACTAAGCATTTTCCCTGAATCTGTATTTAACAAAAATGCAATAAAACTCTTCAATTTCATCATTTATTTTTACATTTAAATTCGAGATCAGTTTAGGATCTTGTTCGACATACAGGTTGGCAGCATGAAGCAAAATATAGGAATTTACTGAAGTAAAATTTCTTTTTCATATTTAAAGTATATCTTTTTTTATTAATAATATTTTTGGCAACACATTCTGAAACATAATATTAGCTTGTTGGCAGAAATGCCAAGAAAGTACTTGCAGTGCAGGAAGGTGTCATTTTTGGGTTTTGTTCCTTTCCTGGCTCAAGGAGTTCAGCCGTTTGAAATTAAAAGTCTTTTGTCCAGATGACCCAGAAATATTCTCATTGGTGTCTGCTCTATTATTTTCTGCAGAGAGACTGAAAATCATCACTCCTCTAAAAGACACAGAGGGCAAAGAAGGTCAGGAGGTCGTCCTGAACTGTGAGGTCAACACAGAGGGAGCAAAGGCCAAGTGGCTGAAGAACGACGACACCATATTTGAGAGCAGCAAGTACGTAATAACCCAGAGAGACAATGTCTTCTCCCTGAGAATCAAAGATGTCCAGAAGGGAGACGAATCTAACTACAGCATCAACTTGACCAATCAGAGAGGAGAGCATGCCAAGAGCCACTGCAGCCTGACCATCAGAGGTGAGTGGTTCCTGGCAGCAGCATGGCTGCATGTTTTTAGGTCCACGGCTAAACCGCAACAGTTTTGTTGTGTTTTCAGTCCCACTGTCACATAAACTCAAACATCCCCGAGTATTGTTGCTGACCATGTACATCACTTGATGATTTCTACTTTGAGCACTTAATGTATCACATTACAAGACTCACATCATCTCTAACATGATGATGGGTTCACCGAACAACAGTCCTCAGATTTGGTCCAGTAGATCACCTTTGGCATGAGAAGAAGAATTGCAGGACGTCCAATGCACTATTAGCAAAGTATATAAATGCATGGTACCAAAGTACCTACAGTATTAATGTCTGAAATATGACTGTACTTTGTGTTTTTCAGAGGAGAGTCTAAGAATTGTGGTTCCCCCAGAGGACATTGACACTCAGGAGAAGAGGACCATCAGCTTCTCTTGTAAGGTCAACAGGCCCAATGCCACTCTGAAGTGGATGAAGGCCGGTGAGGAGATTACCTTCAGCAAACGCATTGTCTACAGAGTTGACAAAGACAAGCATACGCTTACCATCAAAGACTGCACCCTGGCCGATGAGGGTGAATACACAGCTGTAGCCGGAGATGACAAAGCCACAGCAGAGCTCATCATCAGCGAGGCACCGACGGATTTCACCATGCAACTAAAAGACCAAACAATCACCGAGTTCGAGGATGCAGAATTTACATGCAAGTTGACCAAAGAGAAAGCTGAAGTCAAGTGGTACAGAAATGGCCGAGAGATCAGAGAAGGACCCAGGTGTGTGAAACGTTTCTTATTTCCTCTGTGAATGATGTGAACACACTCTGTTCATTTAATTTTAAACTGTGACCAACACAACAAAGACCAAACTGATTTCACTGTTAATATATTTCATTATGGGACCTTATTATATTTATATTATAAGTAAATACAGAGTACTAAATATATACTGTACTGTGCAAAGGTCTCGAGCCGCCCCTTATTTCTTCATACTTTGCTTCCAAGGAGCCATAATATGTCCTGAGCAATAGATCTCCAGGCCTTCTGAAGGTTTTTCATTGTTTTTGTTTGAGCACTGGCTGCTTTTTTTACTCACTTTCAGTCCATTTTCCATCTGTCCATCCATCCATTTTCTTCTGCTTATCCGGGGCCGGGTCAACCCTGAATAAGTGGAATGTCAAGGAGTTCACAGAGATGTCACCTCTCTGGCGTGTGCTGGGTCTTCACCAGGCCTCGTTCTAGTCGGACATGCCCGAAACACTTCACCCAAGGGGGCATCCTTTACAGCACGTCCCATTTAGTGCTGCACTCATTCTCATTCTATTACTTGCGCCGCACGATAACGGTTTACCACTTTGCAGAGAAAGGCAAAGCACATGCGCGCCATCAAGGAGTACTCGTGCATGCCACAGTCAAAGTTTAAGTAAGTTGGGCGCTGGTTTAGCTCACTGGGATGAGCAGGCGACCATATGCTGTGTGGCTGGCCCAGGTTTGAGTCCAACCTGCCACCCTTTGCTGTATGTTCCCTCTCTCAATCTGCTTTCCCTTCAGCCTCTCCATCTAGCCAATAAAAAAGGCCAAAAAAACAGTTCAAACCAGTTGAACTTTGACCGCTGCACCCTGTGACTTGCCTCTGCTCAGCCAATAGAAATGAAGCCTACAGCTGTGCCAAGTTCAACCACTCAATGAATGAAAACGTTCTGTGCAGATCCAAGTTCAGTGAACTTTTTGACGTACATATGTAGGGACCTCCAGTCATTAGGGAACCTTTTTTCCTCATACTGTATTCCATACATGTGTGCACGTGTTTTAATAAATCACCACACCTGTTTCCCATTTTCGTAACAAAAGATAAAGAAATGAGGGGTGGCTGAGTCTTTTGCACGGTACTGTATAAATACAAATTAATCAACAAAAACAAAGGGAGAAGTTGCCCTCAGTAATTTCAGTGGTTTTCAACACACGTTCCTGCACAATTACTCTCAGTTAGCAGCCGTAATCTGAGCAGGACAAATTAGCATGGCCAGCTACACTGCACCCCCAAATCACAAACTGCAGTATCTCCCAGACTTAATGACTTTACACATTTACAAAGGAGAAAAAGCAAAAGTTTATTTTTGTATCCATACAGAATTCTTCCTGATGAACAGTGTCCTCCGTTTTTACACTTTACTGTTTTGGAATCTGTCTCCTTCCTTACTTTTAAACAATTCACTATTTTGTCTCAGATACATATTTGAACGAGATGGAAAGATTTGCACTTTGCGCATCAAGGAATGCAGACCTGATGATGAATGTGAATATGCCTGTGGTGTGGAGGAGAAGAAATCCAGAGCCAGGCTTTTTGTTGAAGGTGAAATCCTCAGAGTTGACTCAGTATACCAAGAGTTTTCAGTAGAATGTAGTTCCTCTTCTGTTCCTGCTTGGTGTGACCACTTTAAAAATGTTACTTTGTCCTGCAGAGACCCCAGTGGAAATCATCAGACCCCCGCAGAACGTGTTTGAACCTCCAGGCTCGGACGTTGTGTTTGAGGTGGAACTCAACAAAGACAGAGTGGAGGTGAAGTGGTTGAGGAACAATATGACCGTTGTCCAGGGAGACAAATACCAGATGATGAGCGAGGGTAAAGTCCACAGATTGCAGGTCTGTGAGATCAGACCTCGGGACCAGGGAGAGTACAGAGTCATTGCCAAGGATAAAGATGCAAAGGCCAAGCTGGAACTGGCAGGTGAGAGTGCAGATAGAAAAAATACAATAACTGTCACTGCAGTCACTGCTACTGCAGTCCAAGTCCAAGGCATTGTCCAATGACCCATGGGTTACTTAGAAAAATCAGTGTTGTGTTCAGTAGTTATTGTACCTGCTATATGTGCTACTGATGATATCTCTCACCTCTTGCAGCTGTGCCACAGATAAAGACCACTGACCAGAGCTACGTCACAGATGTTGGAAAGCCTATTATCATGGTCGTCCCCTACAGTGCCTATCCACAAGCTGAAGCTGACTGGCTGTACAACAACCTGAGTCTGCAAAAGGACAACATCTACACCTCAGCTGAGCACACAGAGTACCGATTAAAGAACCCCAAGAAGGTCGACGAGGGCTCCTACAAGATCATCATCAAAAACAAACATGGAGCGGGAGAAGCTTTCATCAACCTGAATGTCATTGGTGAGGTCTCTTTTGTCATGTAGGAGCGGCTAAAAGCTGGTTAACTACAAGTAAACTGCAACAAAATTATACTAAATTAATGTTAAGACAGTTTACAATTAAAATTACACTGAACTGCAGCTTTCACAAGGATTTTATAGTAATTACGTGTGATATTAGAGATAAAATAGTTACTAGTACAAACTAGCTTTTTTAAATAGTCTGACCACTATTGGGATCATTAATGTTAAATATATATTGTAAAATGATGTGAAGCCAAATCTGGACAACACATCGGCAAAAGCTAGTGTTCTGCTATATTAGTCTAAGTCAGATGATACATAGTGCCTCAGTATTTCTCAACCTTTACATAATGAATGTTTCTTCAATAGTAGCTGAAGCAGCATGAAAAGCATGCATGCAAACATGCAAAATATTTTTTTTAATTGTCAAAAAGAAAAGCATAAAAATTCTCAAATCCCGTAAAACAAGTGAACTTTAAAAGCACCAGTCATACTTAAAACAACAGAATAATTGGTGTCGTGTGGTATTTTCACATCTGCTGTTTCTGTGATTAAGGATAAACTTCATTCAGAGCTGATACTGTAGTGTACTAAAATGTTGACATTAAGTTTTTTCTTTCACAGTAAATGTAAATAGATGTCCATAGGCTCCTTATCTTATCCTATAATGTGATTTTCTTTTTCCAGATGTCCCAGGACCTGTGAAGAACCTCCAGGTGACTGACACTGCAGATGGTGAGATCAGCCTCGCATGGGAGGAGCCTGAGAGCGATGGCGGCAGTAAAGTCATCGGCTACGTAGTGGAGAGACGTGATGTGAAACGTAAGACCTGGACACTGGCCACCGACCATGCCGAAAGTCCTGAATACACAGTGACCGGCCTCCAGAAGGACTCCAAGTACCTATTCAGAGTCTGTGCCCGAAACCGGGTTGGCAGTGGACCCACTGTCGAGACTGACGAAGCTGTGCAAGCTAAGAACAAGTTTGGTGAGATTTACTGTATTTATTCATCTTTCGCAGATTGACATTTAAATAATGTAGTAATAAAGTAGTTCTGATGTTAGACAGTAAGCTTCACTTAAAAAAGATGTAAAACTAAGTTGAATAGATGTTACTTTTTTAGGTAAAATAAAAACAAACAATAGTTTGGTCACCTTTATAAATATAGAGACTTTATATTGCAAAATACTGATAAAAATTTGCAGTGCATGAACTGACATCTTGGTAATGTTAGTTTATTGTTCTCATAACTGAATTAGACAGGCTAAATCAAATTAACTGAATATGGTGAGTTAATATAACCACATTTTCTAAACCATTAGGTTATCAGGTTATGTCCCAGCGCCTCCTAGGCTTTAGGCTAGTAAATACGCAAATGCTCTTACAAACATACCAAATCTTTAACATCTGAAGTTAGGTTGACCTGTTCTGCTGATATCCTTGTTTCTTTTTTTAAATCTTTACTCTGTTAGAATTCAAAATAACCCATGATAATTTATTTTAAACTGTTCCTTTACACAGCCACTAACTTTCTCTTAGCTTCTTTATGAGCCACAGGATGTTTCAGATTAAACAAAAGCATTGATATTTTGATGAAAGGAAATTAAATAGAGTCTAGTTAAGTGGACAAAAGTAGCCCAAACTTCCAAGTTCAAGACCTTTGAGGTGCAAATTTAATTTGATATATACTTTAATACTTGGATGCTTGAACATATGTCCACTAAAATATGTTCTGTTTATCTCTGTAGATGTTCCTGAAGCTCCTCTGAATGTGATTGTGGGAAACGTCACCAAGTTTGGCTGCACTCTGTCTTGGGAGCCTCCCACGTCAGATGGAGGCTCTCCCATTACCTCTTATATCATTGAGCTCCGCGACAGGACGTCAGTGAAGTGGTCTCCTGTCCTGGTGACCAAACCTGATGACCTCAGTGCCATCATTAATGATGTAATTGAGAATAAAGAGTACATTTTTAGAGTGAAAGCTGAGAACAGAGCCGGTGTCGGCAAACCCAGTGCTGCCTCACAGCCCGTCAAAATCATGGATCCAATCGGTGAGTTTGGCTCATGGAAAGATGACTGGTTACCCTTTAGAGTACAAAATGATTATCTAATGGTTTGATAAGGTTAGTCTGTCCCTCAAAATCAGGGAAAATCCAGACACAATATTGAACAGAAAGAAGTTAGCACTCCGAAGCCAACTTAACTAGTTCAGTGTCAATTTTTCTTGCCTGGTAAAACGTAGCACACACACTGGTTTACCCTAGGATACTTCTAACTTAACAGGTTTAAAAAGAAAGTCCAAAACGTGTATAGATTAATAAAAATTGGTGTTTTCTGATCACCTGCAGAGCGTCCCAGCCCCCCTCTGAACCTATCCTGGCAGGACCAGAACAAGAGCTCAGTGCAGCTCACCTGGGAGACTCCACTGAAGAACGGAGGCAGCATGATCACCGGATACATCATTGAACGCTGTGAGGACGGTTCTGACAAGTGGCTCCGCTGCAACGCCCGTCTCTGCCCTGACCTCTTCTACAAGGTACAAATCAAAGAAAATCATCTGCAAACCTGAGTAGCTGTTTCATTGATGTTGAATGTCTTGTGACCGACACTGCAAACACAAGTTATAGAATATCATACAAAGGTTATTGATGCATATGTTAAAAAAACAACCTTTGAGTAAAAGCCCTTTATCAGCTGCTTCGGGCTAAAAGCGTGTCATTAGATAATTGACAAAACAAGCCTTCCAGCGAGGGTTTAAAAAAAATCTGTCATTTAAAAAAGGCATACCAGTTGTTTCAAAGTAAACACCTCCCAAAACTGTATTTGAAAGACTTTTAAATACAAGGTTTTTTAAAACTTTGACATTTCTTTGTTGTAATCCCTCACTGACGTTTGCCTCAGGTGTCAGGTCTGAAATATGGGACTAAGTACAACTACAGAGTGTTGGCTGAAAATGCTGCCGGAGTCTCTGAGCCTTCAAACATCATCGGACCTCTGCTAGCTGACGACCCACATGGTGAGATTAATGATGTCTTCTCAGTTGGTTTTTGTATTTGTTCATAGTTATTTTATTCATATGCTATTTCTTCATAGTAAAATTCCTTGGCAAAGGCAGGCACGTTAAAACCTCTGTCTCTTCTCCAGTTGGTCCAAGCTTTGACCTGAGTGCTTTTAAAGATGGCCTGGAAGTGATTGTTCCCCAGCCTCTGACCATCAGAGTCCCCATAACTGGATATCCAATACCTGTTGCTAAGTGGACCTTCGGAGAGAAGGAGCTATCCAGTGTGGATAATGAGCGGGTTTTCCTCATGACAAAGTCAACATTTACAGAACTAATGGTCACTCCGAGTGTCCGTCCAGACAAAGGCATCTACACGCTACATCTGGAGAATGATGTCACATCGGTCTCTGGAGAGATTGAAGTCAATGTTATTGGTACGCCTTAAAAATCTTCCTTAAAAAAACTGAGCAGAGGCTTGACAAATGTTACATTTTTGTTCAAATTGTGTCATCGGATTTCTGTTTGTGTCTCCAGCTGCACCCAGTGCTCCAAAGGACTTCAAGGTCCTCGAGGTGACTCGGCAGCATGTCCACCTGAGCTGGGAGGCTCCAGAGCATGATGGAGGAAGTCCTCTGATTGGCTACCAGGTGGAGAAACGAGATGTGTCCCGCAAGACCTGGGTCAAGGTACAACAGTGACATCGGCTTTCAGAGTGTGCTGAACCAGCTGATCACTACATAACGTGTCATCTAATATTTAAATTAAAAAAGTATAATTTTATATTTTAAAACACACACACACACAGACACACACACACGTGTAAGAGAGAGAGTGCTCTGTAATTAGCTGGCTCTGGGTATTCATGAACAAGTAACAGCTGAATCATAACAACACCTGCTGACTGGCACTCGTATAGTGCATTTCCAGTGCCTGATGTTAATTCTTCTTTTTCTAAGGTGGCCACAGGGATCCAGGATCTGGAGTTCACCGTTACTGACGTGGTTGAAGGGAAGGAGTATTTGTTCAGAGTCACCGCCTGCAACAAATGTGGACCGGGAGAGCCAGCATATATTGACGAGCCAGTTAACGTCTCCTCTCCTGCAAGTGAGTAAAGGCAGTGTTTAATGTGTAATATTGATGTTAATGATAATACTGGCTGTCTCTATTAATCAAAATACTTAAACACATTCTTCGTACACGTAGAGTCAGAACAACACGAGACTTCCTTTCGATTAAACTGCTTCTGAGAAACTTTCTAAGCGCTCCAACTGTTTTTTTCTCCAGCTGTCCCCGACCCTCCAGAAAACCTGAGGTGGAGGGACAAGTCAGCCAGTGGCATCTTCCTGACCTGGGAGCCGCCAAAGTATGATGGCGGAAGCGGCATCCGGGGCTACAATGTTGAACGCTGTCAGAGAGGAACAGATAAGTGGGAGCCCTGTGGGGACTTGGTACCTGAGCTGAAGTGCCAGGTGACGAATCTTATTGAGGGTCAGTGGTACTCTTACAGAATCAGAGCCCTGAACCGACTTGGAGCCAGCCGGCCCTGCAAAGCCACTGATGAGATCCAGGCTGTTGATCCTAAAGGTACTTGTGATGTAGTCCTCTTAGGACCATGAAATTGCACATGGTGTAATCCAAGGTTGCAAGTTATTCCCTCGTATAAACTCCGTATAAGCAAGCCATTAGTTTTACGTCGTCACACTGAGCTTGCTGTCCTCTTTACTCTATTGTGACTATGGCATCTCAATGCCAACCTACTGACTGACTTCTTCCTTAATTTCTATGCAGAGCCTCCAGAGATCCAGCTGGATGCCAAGCTTCTGGCTGGTCTGACTGCTAAGGCTGGCAGCAAGATTGAACTTCCTGCTGATGTGACAGGTAAGCCTGAGCCACGAGTCAAGTGGACCAAAGCCGACCTGGTCCTCAAACCAGACGACAGGGTGTCCATTGACACCAAGCCAGGACACTCCACGGTCACCATCGCCAAGACAAAGAGAGATGACAGTTCCACTTATATCATCGAAGCCACCAACAGCAGCGGTCGTGCCACTGCCACTGTGGATGTCAACATCCTTGGTAAGATGAATCAACGACCGAGAAAGGTACAGATTCTCAGTTTCTGCTGATTTCAATTTTAAATCTGCTCTTCAAAACAGATAAGCCTGGTCCTCCTGCTGCTTTTGACATTTCTGAAATCACCAATGAGTCCTGCTTTCTGGCTTGGAACCCTCCACGTGATGATGGTGGCTCCAAAGTTACCAACTATATTGTTGAACGGCGAGCTGCTGATAGTGAGATCTGGCACAGACTGTCCTCCACTGTGAAGCAGACCACATACAAAGCTACCAGTCTGATCAAGTTCAAGGACTACATCTTCAGAGTATTTGCTGAAAACCAGTTTGGTGTTGGTCCAGCTGCTGAACACACACCAATCACTGCCAAATACCCCTTTGGTAGGCTACCTTACATCTAATATCTTAGAAACAGAAATTTCCATTTGTAGATGAGTCAATTTCCAGTTTTCTTTTATGTAAAGATTCATATACAGTGGTATTTTTTCTGTTTGTTTGGATTAAAATGTCTGATGCAGCATTAAGATGGAAAAACAGCTTAATCGTACAGTGCATTTATAACATTTTTTATAAGATCCGGTGACAGATTCTTGTTCTTGTTGATTCTCAGCTAAGTGAAGAGTTTAGTGTGGAACATTTATCATAATCAGGCTTTTTTACTTGGTCAAGTACATCAAGTCTTCATGACTTGGACTAACCTGATGCATCTGATCTTGTCCTCAGATACTCCCGGGGCTCCTTACAAGCTGGAGGCTTCAGATATTGCAAAGGACTCTCTGAATCTGAACTGGTATGAGCCTGATGAGGATGGAGGAAGCCCAATTACTGGATATTGGGTGGAGAGATACGAAGCTGACCATGACAAGTGGATAAGATGCAACAAGCTGCCAGTCAAAGACACAAACTACAGGTGAGCCTAGCTGTCACATTTCAGAACTGATGTTTATACATTGACCTTCTTTGGTAGATTAGTGTGCTGATGCACATTTCCAACAGAAAAGTTTAAACTCAGAGTGCACAGTCAAAGTGACAGGAATAATAGAAAAAGTACTGGTGCTCCTGATGTTTTCTGTTTTCTCTAATACTTCACTGAAATGAAACGTGTTCGTAACTATAAAAACACAGTACAACTATGTGGGATAGGTGGCTGGTCAAAACCAGTTATAGCATCTAAAGGGTTTTCACTGCTACCAGGTTCACCTTCTGTCCAGGACTCTCTGGATCAAATACATTTTTGGACATAATAACTTTAGACTTCATTTATGAGCGACCCCTGTATATGGACAAATGTGTGGTTTAGTAACATCAGACTGAAATCTAACTGATTCACAAAACACCTGTCCCATAAGTTAACCTATTAGAAAAAAAGTTAATTCAGTGATTTTGATGCCAACAGACAAAGGCTGACTGAAGCAATAAATTCATACAGCCATCACAGCTGTGCTTCAGTGTATTACACCGAGCTGAAAAATTGTCTGGCAAATAGATCTCCATTGTTCACATTTGCAACACTACAGCAGCAACACAGCAGTGTTAATACTGGCCACTGAGTCTTCATCCGAAATGCACTGTAACTTGTGATAGTTCCCAATGTTAAAAACAAATGATTTGTGTAAAAGCATATGGGAAACTAAGATTATGGATCATCTCTATTATTCAACATCTGACAATGGAAATGAGGCAACAGTATAAAGTGAAAAAACAAAACATTGGTCTTATAGAAGTTTTTTTATATTTGCATTAAAATCCAGGTAAAAAGAGAACTTTATGCTATAACTTTTTTGACCAGTCAAAGACACAAAAAAGGTTAGCCTAGCTACTCTGCTGTCGAATTTCAAAACTCACTTTTACATTAAGCTTCTTTGGTAGATTACAGTGTACTTTTCTTCATTAGGGTCAAAGGTCTTCCAACCAGGAAGAAGTATAAGTTCCGAGTCCTTGCTGAGAATCTGGCCGGAACTGGAAAACCCAGCAAGGAGACAGATCCGATCCTTGTTAAAGATCCTATTGGTACTAAATTTCCCTTACTTCTATAAGCACTTTAAATCTGTTTAGAATAGATAAATATGTCACGGTTGTTTTTCCTACCAGACCCTCCATGGCCCCCTGGCAAACCCACAGTGAAGGACGTAGCTAAGACGTCATGCTTCCTAATGTGGACCAAACCAGAGCATGATGGCGGAGCAAGGATCGATAGCTATGTCATTGAGATGCTAAAGAGCGGCACCACGGACTGGATCCGCGTGGCAGAGAACATCACCATCCTGGAATATTTCCTAAAGGGCCTGATGGAGAAGCAGGAGTACTCGTTTAGAGTGCGAGCTGTTAACGTGGCTGGAGAGAGCGAACCCAGTGAACCCAGTGACCCAGTGCTCTGCAAAGAGAGACTCAGTAAGAATAACTCATGATCTAAAAACAGAAAAATTAAAAAACATTTACTGTTGTAGGGCAGCTGATCAGTGTAAGTTCAAACTGAGTACGTTCACCCTGAATTAAACAGGTTTTTTAGATGAAATGTGTTTTTAAAACACGTTAAAAGGGACTGGAAAAGACAAATGATGTGACATGTAAAGCACAGTTTCACATTTTCTTCAATTGAGTTTAATTGTTTAAATTTAGTTTTAATTGTTGGAATATTTGAAGCTTTAAACAGTCAAAACATTTCCCCCTAAGACAAACTGGTAGAGAATAAGCGTGGTACACTATGGTATATGGGCGATACATCTAACAGCTGGTGCTCTGAAGCTGGCCAGGTCACACCGACAGATTAAGATCTGCCATTTCCAAACTGTGGTTTATCTTCCTTTCCCCAGACCCTCCCTCAGCTCCACGCTGGTTAGAGGTTGTCAACATCAGCAGGAACAGTGCTGAGCTGAAATGGGCAGCTCCTGAGCGCAATGGAGGTTCAGCCATCACCAACTATATTGTGGAGAAACGAGATGTGAGGCGTAAAGGTTGGCAGACTGTGGATACCACAGTCAAAGAGCTCAAGTGCGACGTGAAACCGCTCAATGAAGGATCGCTTTATGTGTTCCGTGTTGCTGCTGAGAACGCTGTGGGTGTCGGACCCTTCTGTGAGATGGAGGACTCTGTGCTGGCAAAAGACACTTTCAGTAAGTTAGAAAGGATGCGCAGTCGTGAATGCACAAATCATTTCAATTTGAAGGCAATGAAAATCCTCACTGCTGATCTGTCAAAGAATGACGATAATATTTCCTCATTTCCAGCTACTCCTGGCCCACCATACGCTCTCGCTGTCAGTGCTGTGACCAAAAGATATGTGGACTTGCAGTGGGAGGCACCGAAAAACGATGGTGGAAGACCCATCCTCAGGTTGCATTTTACCATTTTATCACATTTTATCTTGTACCCTGTATGTGACATTGCACAACTTAAGTCCCGTGCAGCTTAAAAATTTCTCCAAAACTGATTTCCTTACGTTTCTCATGCAAGATAGGCACTTAGTATACCACCATGTAAATGGCACCTGCAGCAAAAGCAGCAGATTTGTTTCCTCGACCTAGTATGTATAAAGGTCTATTTCCCTTGTATTCCATTGGGTGTTCAGGTATTCCATTGAGAAAAAAGAGAAGCTTGGAACTCGCTGGGTGAAATGTGGGAAGACTTCGGGTCCAGACTGTAAGTACAGGGTAACAGACGTCATTGAGGGAACAGAGGTTCAGTTCCAGGTCCGAGCTGAGAACGAGGCTGGCAGTGGACACCCAAGTGAACCCACCGAGATTCTCACCATAGAAGATCCAACAGGTCAGCTCAGGAAATAGATAAAAAAATAAAATAAAAATAAGGTTCATATATTTATAGTAAGCGTATAGTTAAATTATTGTATAGTTTTTATAAATCCTGTAAGCACGTGTGCACTTTTATAGAGCTGTTTCTAATCTCGTTATACTATGTATAGTGACAATAAAGGCTTTCAATTCATTAATAATTATATTGTAACAGTAAAAACAATTTAAAGTGTGGAGAGTCTGAGTTTATATTCTCCCCTCCAGGCATCCCATCACCACCCATTGAATTACACGTGACTGGAGCCAGCCGAGACTTCCTGGCAATTGCCTGGAAACCTCCACAAACAGATGGCGGTGCCCCTGTCAGAGGATACCACATTGAGATGTGCGAGGCTGGAACTGAGAAGTGGATGAGGGTGAACTCCCGTCCAGTGAAGGAGCTCAAGTACCGCGTAGAGGAGGGTGTGACCCCTGAAAAGGAGTACATTCTGAGAGTGAGGGCCGTTAACGCTATCGGAGAGAGCGAACCGTCGGACATCTCTGAAAATGTCTTTGCCAAAGACTCTGACTGTAAGAATCTTCATATTTGTTTCTGAAAGTCACCAATGACCTTCATTTGTGGCTGAGTAAGATTTTGTTTTTCTGTGTTTTCAGGCAACCCAACTCTGGAATTCCAGACTCTGGATCTAGTTGTTGTGGAAACAGAAAAGCTGCACATTCCAGTTCCCTTTAGAGCAGTCCCCTTACCTAGAATCACCTGGCACAAAGATGGCAAAGAGCTGAAGGCGGATGAACGCCTTGGCTTTAGGTCAGTGTTCTGTGCGAATCCTTTCATCTAGAACTTTTGTCATATCGGTTTTTTCATTTCACACCAACACAGGCCTTGCACTCATCCATCTCTGATTTGCATAAAAACTTTATACTTGCTGTAAAATTTAATCCTAATATAAAAAACACATTTCAAGTCATGTTTTTTAAAAATCTACAATCCACCCACTTTCAAGCCATTTTTCACACATTTAAATGTGAGGAAAAGTTTGAACATGAATATTTCAAAAACATTTGAGTCTGAAATTTTCACTCATTTTTCTTACCATCAAAATGCATCAAGGTCCTTAATTTGGGACAGATGCGTAAATGTCTGAGTAGTGGCAAGTTAAGGTAAGAACAAATATAGAGGAACATTCTAGCGTTTCCAGGTATTGATTTTTGTAATAACTGAAAAATAATGTTGTTAAATATATTATTATTTTTCATTTTTGACACTTGCTCTACCCACCAGTTTGAGACTTAATGCACCGGAGCAGTCATATCATTCAGTCTGAGATCTGAAATTAAGTCTAAAATATACTAAGAGGTGGAAGAGTGCAGTCCAAGAAACTGAGCAGGACCCGATCTGGGAGTATAAAGAATGGGGAATTTATATGTAGCATGTCTGATCTCTGCTTACCTGTAGAAGTCATGTAAGGTTTAAGGTTGGGTTAGGGATAGATTAGGGGTTTAGGGTCAGAGGGGTCAGTAGGCATTTTTTTATGTGCATATCTGTTCCAAATTGATCTATTTCAGCTGTTAGAAAGACCAGTTTGACACATACATTCATATTTCAGTTAGCAAAACAATAGTCTGAAAGTGACCATTTAAAAAATATTTCCTGAAAAAGATTTTAATGTATAAAACTAAAATTTCATGTTTTTGGGCTGCAGAGCATCAACATGTTAGCACGGTTAGGCCGTTAAAGCGTAAGTGCCGTGTAGCCCCACGCATGGGGCAATCCGCACTAACGGAGAATGCGGTTATGACGTTAACGTCATTTTAACGAGAGTAACGCTGGCAGCACTAATTCTAATGTATAAAACTAAAATTTCACAGCACTCACTCAAACTTTGGACCATAAAACTTTTAAGCAAATTGGAGTTGTTTAAGTAGAAAATGTTACCAAACATGTACTGATTTGAGATGGAATGACTGATATAATAGAAGAACATATTCTTTAATGAATACTATATTGAAATTACTCTTCAAACCAACAGTAGAAAACTGATCTTTTTTTGCTGGGAAATAGCCCAACATGAGCTTCATTAAAATGGCTTTGTGTCTTTTCTTTCTTGGTTGGTGCTCAACAGGAAGGAGTATACCTCCTGTCACCTGGAGATTGACAGCAGTCTTCATGCCGATGCTGGAGTGTACAAAGTGACACTAGAAAACAAGCTGGGAAGTGCCAGTGCCACCATCAATGTCAAAGTCATCGGTATTTAAACATACATGGCCAGTTTGTACATCAGTGGAGAGACACACTGAACCTGGAGCCGATTTTTTTTTCATGTCTCTATGTCTTTGTCTTCAGGGCTTCCTGGTCCTTGCAAGGAAATTGTGGCTTCTGAGATCACAAAGAGCTCCTGTAAAGTTTCATGGGATCCACCAGATTATGATGGTGGTAGTCCAGTTCTTCACTATGTCTTGCAGGTCTGAGATGGCAGCGTGTTTTTACTGATCACATTAGAAATCTGACAGTGAAAATAAAATGCTCATGTGTTTTTTCATTTGTTACTTTTGTGGTGCCACACAGCGGCGTGAGGCTGGCAGGAGGACATACGTCAACATAATGTCAGGAGAGTGCAAGGTGAGCTGGGTGGTCAAAGATCTCATCCCCAGTGGAGAGTACTACTTCAGGGTCCAGGCTGTTAACAAGATTGGAGGAGGAGAGTTCATCGAGCTCCGCAACCCAGTCATCGCCGAGGACCAGAAACGTAAGGAAATCAAATCTGGTGATGTCATAGAAGGATTCTACTTCCTGCTGTGAGAATGCCAGAAGAGAACATGATCACTTAGGATGGAGAGCTAGCTAAAGCATTCACCCTTAACCATTCGAGGGATAGCAGCAGTAAGAATAAGAATAAGAATAAGAACAACTTTATTTATCCCGAGGGAAATTCTTTTGTCATGTACATGCTCAAAGCAGCAGGAGAGACAGAGGAACAGATGAAATAGATATAAGATATACAATATATATAAGAATAGTGTACAGTAATATACAGTAGGATAGTGCAAGACAAATAATCGGATAACTCTAACAAAGTAATATACATAACTATATCCTGGTGAATAAATAACTAAACTATCAGTGCAGGCGGTTCTAGAAAGTGACAAAGTATTGTGCAATAGAATGAAGGGAGTAGCAGCATATGATGGGGGGATGGAAACAAATATTCAATAAGTAGTCTTGGGTAATATTGCACGGTCTGGAGGGAACAGAATAACATAGGTAATAGTCTCAGGAGAATCACCTACAGAGTGAGGAAGAGTTAAACAGTCTTATTGCCACCGGTACAAAGGATTTCCTGTGGCGGTCAGTTCTGCATTTCGGGGCAATGAGTCTTTTGCCCCGAAGTCAGCAGGAGTCAGCACAGATGATACTGTGTGATTTTCCCAGTTTAAGATTGGTTATTAGTTCTTAAAGTTTTATAGCACTTGTAGTCAGTGTTGGGGAGTAACGGAATACATATACCAGTGTTACATATTTAAAATACAAAATATGAGTAACTGTATTCCGTTACAGTTACCGTTTAAAAAGGTGGTATTCAGAATACAGTTACTTCGTTGATATAAATAGATTACACGGTGGTCTTTTCCTGTTTCATATGTTCGGCTATGCCCTCTCTATTTTTGGTAATTCCACGCCGTTGGAAACCCAAACATTAAGAGGTTCTAATGCCCATGTCTCAGTCTCGCAGCCTATGTCACCCCTAGTTGCATAATGATGTGAAGAAATATTTTTAAAATTATTATTCAGAAAATTCTTTAATATGAAAGCAATAGGCAGAGTGTTACAGGCTCAACTTGACTGCTCTTCACCTTGACAATAATCGACTGTTAAGACTCGACTGTACACTGTGTTCGTGTTTTCCTCCCAAACAATAAGTTCCGTTGGAGCAGCCTTTCAACGCCTCTCTCTGTCTCTCGCTAGCAAAGTTGACCCAGACAACAAAGTAAAGCTAGTTTTCGGCTACGAGCCCGACACGAACCCGACGTATCAGCCAGAGGTCGCTTTACTACAGTTCGGCACTGCGGACCTGTTTTATATACGCGTGGAATAGTTTTCTATACGAGATCGCTGCAAAAAGTGCAGCCTTACCTAATGTTCACCTACTGTTACTCATATTAAGATTTAAACATCTAGTTGGTATTGGTATGGAGAGTAACCTTCAGTAATAGTAATAAATCACAGCAATAGTACATTCATGTAGCTGTAAAAAGCATGATAATATATTAAGTAATCCAAAGTATTCAGAATACATTACTCTCATTGAGTAACGTAATGGAATACGTTACAAAATACATTTTGGGGCATGTAATCTGTAATCTGTAATGGAATACATTTTAAAAGTAACCTTCCCAACACTGCTTGTAGTCATCTGCTCACCTTGCATACTTACATTAAGATTGAGTAGATGTGAAACTAATGCAGAGCAGACCCTAACAACTCAGTCATAATATTGATTGAATTCTTCATTCAAATATGAGCCAGTTCATGTTTTAATAGCCAGACTTTGGCATAGCACAACACTATGCCATAGTTACGTTATTCCAATAACCTTATTGAGGTTTTTAAGCTGTTTGCATTATTAAAGCTGTATTAGTATTTGTGTGGCATGTATCTTATCACATATGAAGTCTTTTTAGTGTGTTAAATTAGAGAGAAACATTTTGAAATTCAACCGAATATTTCATCCATGTGAAAATAAATATTTTGTTTTCCTAAGTTTTAAATGTTTGACATTTTGCTTCCAAGAGAAATCTAACTGAATGCAAAATCTTGTTCCAGATGCTCCTGACCCACCAGTGGATGTGGAGACCCACAACCCCACATCCAGTACTGTTACTCTAACCTGGAAGGCTCCCATGTATGATGGTGGCTCCAAAATCATGGGCTACATCCTAGAGAAGCAGCAGAAAGGAGAGGACAAGTGGGAGAGGTGCAATGACTTCCTGGTGCCTGTACTATCCTACACCGTCAGAGGATTGACAGAAGGAAAGAACTACACCTTTAGAGTAAGAGCTGAAAATGCTGCTGGGATCAGTGAGCCATCACGCAACACGCCATTTATCAAGGCCGCCGATACCATTGGTATGTATCAGCTGTGCGGTCTCGCTCTCTCTCGATCTATCTCTCGCTGTCTCTATTTCTAGGTACGCATTTCTGTTTGTCTGATTTTATTTCTCTCTTAGATTCTCCAAAGGTTTTCCTGAGTGGCAGCTTGCAGTCTGGTCTCAGCGTGAAGCGAGGTTACGAGATCTGCCTGGATGCCAACATTTCAGGATCTCCGTACCCTCAGATCACCTGGTACTGGAACAACCAATCAATTCGACCTGAGCCACTCCGGAAGAGACCTGAAAAACCCCTGAAGAAGAAGGTGGAAAAGAAGGAAGAGGAAAAGAAGCAGGAAAAGGAGAAAGAAGAAGGGACAGCTGAGAAGAAAGAGGAGAAGGAGGGAGAGGTGAAAGAACCTGAGGAAAAAGAAGGCGAGGTGAAAAAGGAGGAGGAAGTTCCAGAACCAGAGGTGGAGGAGCCAGACTACCCCACCATAAATGAACGCCTGGCCATCGACAATAGCCACAAGGGTGTATCCTCTATCATTATCAGGGACTCGATTCGCCCTGATCATGGTGTCTACATGGTGAAGGTGGAGAACGACCATGGCATTGCCTCGGCAACCTGCGAGGTCAACGTACTCGGTGCGAGTTCTTTTGTGTTTTCTATAACCAAAGCTTTATACTTTAAAGCTAATCATGTGTTACAAAAAAGATACAAAAAGTTCAAATCTGAACATTTATTCTGTCTACAGATACTCCCGGGCCTCCAGTGAACTTTAGATTCGAGGAGGTGAGGAAGAACTCTGTGATCTGCAAGTGGGATCCCCCGCTGGATGATGGTGGCAGCGAGATTCTCAACTACACCCTGGAACAGAAAGACAACTCCAAGCTGGAGATTGGTTGGAGCACCGTTACCGCAATATTGAAAGGATGTCGTTACTTGGTGCCCAAACTCATTGAGAAGAAGGAGTACATCTTTAGGGTCGTGGCTGAGAACAAGTATGGTGCAGGCCCACCCTGTGTCTCCAAACCGGTCATTGCCAAGAATCCTTTCGGTATGGGTGTAGTTATTATTATTCTGGTCTATGCTGGAAGCTAGTTTTTGGTTTTGTTTTATTTGTTTGTTTGTTTTTTCAGGTTGGTTTGTAGAGTTTTAAAGCACAAAAATGTTTGTAACTGATTAAAGGTCTGCTGAAATGAAATATATGTCATTATGTAGATTAATTAACAGATAACGGTACTATTAATGAACTTAAAGGTATACAAACAATAGTAACATACCACTTATTTTTGTTCTGCTATTTCATCTCGGTATGTCCTTAGAACCTCCCGAAGCACCTGATAAACCACAAGTTGATGACATCACAGCCAATAGCATGCTGGTCACATGGAATGAACCAAATGATAATGGCAGCCCCATCTTGGGATACTGGGTGGAGCGCCGTGAGATCAACAGCTCACACTGGGCACGTGTAAATAGGTGAGAAAACCATACAATGTAACCATTTTCTTTCTTTCTTTTTTCCCAATTTGCAACAAGACTCATGAAAGTGCGTATTGGCTTGTGTGAGGGTAATAACAAAGCCTTCATGGTACTTTTGGTCTTCAGGAACATCATCCCTGTCCCTGAGCTAAATGTTGAAGGTCTGATCGAGGGGCTGACTTACATCTTTAGAGTGGCTGCCGAAAACCAGGCCGGCCCTGGAAAGTTCAGTGTTCCCTCTGAACCCAAGACTGCCCAGCCAGCTATTTGTACGTAAACTGTTCTAAATCCTTTGTTCGACAGAACTGCGAGCTGTGTTCTTGTATCTGTCCGTGAAAATAAAAAGCATCATTAAATGTTTTATTCTTAGTTATATCCATGTATAACACTTATTTAATATTTGAAAAATGAGCAACTGGCAATTTTTAGAATTTAGAAGTATGAAGAAAAATATAGAAAGTTATAGTAAAATTATTTGCTCCTTTCCAGAATGTTTTTTTGTCACATTTATATGTTTCAGATAAAATTTCAAACAAATTTTAATATTAGAAATTGATAACCTGAGTAAATAGAAAATATTTTTAAAAGATTATTTCATTCTCATTCATATTACAGGGCCTCGAAAGAGTCCTGTATTGTTATTTTGCGTCACTACCTCCCCGAGTCAGGAGGGGATCATTTGTGCGCGTGCTGTCTTCTTTGGATGTGGTAGTTGTTTGTCAGGTTCTCTCCGGAATCGAACCCTTATTCCCCTTTACCTGTGGTCAAACATGGTAGGCACATAAAGTGCCATCGAAAGTTAATATGGCAAGCATTCGAATGAGACATCGCCGCCGGGGAGGGAAAGGGTTACAGTTTAACATTTTGAAGAGTCCTGTTACATCTGGCATAAAATGAGCAAATGAATGGAGCCATGAATTCTCCTCTCTACTAGAAAATCCTGAAAGAGAATATTCAGCCATCACTTTGTGCCCTGAAGCTCAAGTGCACCCAGGTTATGGAGCAGTACGATGATACAAAACACACCAGCAAGTTCACGTTTGGATGGCCTAAAAAGCCTAATTGAAGGTTTAGGAGTAGCCTAGAGTAACTCCAGACTTAAAACATATAGAAATGGACTGACATGACTTCAAACAGGGCAATATGGCTGAATTCAAACTTATCTGCAAAGAAGAGTAGACCAAAATTCTTCCACACCAATATAAAAGATTCATTGCCAGTTATTGCAAACACTTGATTGCAGTTCTTGCTGCCAGGGGTGGTTTTTCCCTTAATAAATAAAATCAACATGAAAAAACAGCATTTTCTATTTACTTATGTTGTCTTTGTTAAATACAATTTGTTTGATGATCTAAAACATTAGATTAGATGATTTCCAAGTGATTTTTTGTTTTAGTATAATATTTGAACTGAATTACTTCCTACCTCATCTGGGTATAGTTATTCTCACTGAAATATAGTCAATCGTAGGGTGAGTTTCATCTGTGTTTACTTTGACCCTACAGTGCCTCCAGGTCCTCCAGTTGCCCGAGTGGCAGCAACTACTGACCACTCCATCGAAGTTGAGTGGGACCCGCCTGCTGACAATGGAGGTGGGGAAATCCTGGGATATCACGTTGATAAGGTGAAAAAGTTACTTCTCCTAAGTTTTTAACTTTGTTTTTGAGATTCTGTCATGTTAGAAGTTGATTTCAGTCCTGATGGATGTTCTTGTTTGTTCTGTGGTGTTATTCAGGCTATGGCTGGTACAAAGGACTGGTCGAGATCTACGGAACGTCCATGGAAGACTCGGAACTTCACTGTTTATGGAGTCAGAGAGGGAGCAAAGTACATGGTCAGAGTCATTGCCTGTAATGCTGCTGGAGAGGGAACACCAGGATTCACAGAGTCTGTATTTGTCAGAAATCCTGCAGGTTAGCTGAAAAACTCGGAAAAATATTTTTAAAAATGTAGAAATTTGAACCAGTGTTCAATTAGATCAAATCTTGTTTAATTTAGTATTGATGTATATCTTCTTCTTCTTGTATTTTATTTGTTTGTTTTTCATTCTTTGCTTCTTTTCTGGTCATCACTAACAGAGATCCCTGTAATTGAATTGGATCTGTCTGTCAAGAATGGCGTCGTGATCAGAGCTGGAGAAAACCTCCTTATACCTGCTACAGTCACAGGTAAACCCTACCCAGCCATCACCTGGACCAAGGATGATGGCAAACCTGACAAAGACCGTGTGGAGATCCTCACTGAGGACAACAACAGCATCTTCTCAGTCAAGAATGTTCAGAGGAAAGACTGCGGAAAATATCAAATCTCCGCTTGCAACCCCAGTGGCACCAAGTCTGCATGGACCAGAGTAGAGGTCATGGGTGAGTCCAGGACGTTAGAATTCAGGCTGAACTTCTAATTAGTTGAAGCTATACTGATAACACTGAACAAATGATCAAACAGAATAATATTGTTTTATTTTCAGATGTCCCTGGACCTGTCACAGACCTGAAGCCTGTTGTTGTCACTCGTAAGATGATCTTTCTGAACTGGGATGACCCTGAAGACGATGGAGGCAGTGACTTAACCGGCTTCCTCGTGGAGCGAAGAGATCCCAAGATGCACACATGGAGGCAACCTGTTGAAACCACCTCGTCCAAGTGTGAGTGTGTGGGCATTATGGAGGGACAAGAATACCTGTTCCGTGTCATCGCCAAGAACAAATACGGCCTGGGCCCACCCGTTGAACTAGGACCCATCAAGGCTGTAGACCCACAGGGTGAGTGCTACGTTTATTTTCATTCTATGGATGTTGGGGATTTTGAGTTTAGAAGCAGTGTGAAATGTGAAAGTGTACTTGAAACAAGTTTCTTGTGTGGTTTTGCAGGCCCGCCATCATATCCTGAGAAGTTCCACTACACTGAACGCACAAAGAACTCCATCACGTTCGCCTGGAAACCACCACGTAATGATGGCGGCAGCCCTATCATTGGTTACTTTGTTGAGAAAAAGAGGCAGGACCAGCAGGCCTTTGAGCCCTGCAACACTGAGATCTGTCCCAACATGACTATGACTGTGGAGGGCCTGGATGATGCCTGGATGTACGAGTTCAGAATCAAGTGTGCCAACCTTATTGGAGAGAGTGAGCCATCCATCCCACTGACTGTGGTTATCCAAGATGATGAAGGTAAAGCCTGAAAACTTCTACTTGTTCAAGTAATGGACGGAAGAGTTTTCTCCAGAGAAATGTATATAAAATAAAGAAGTCAACCCTGGTGGATGCTAATAACTTGGCTCATACCTATTTGCATTCTGATTTGGTTGATTTCTGTCTTGCCTCTCTCAGTGTCTCCTGAGATTCACATGCTGAAGCAGTTCAAAGGGGACACCATTACTGTGAAGAAGGGTGAATCCATCGAGATCCCAGCTGATGTCCTGGGACTCCCCATCCCTAAGATCGAGTGGTCTAAGGATGACGTAGTGATCGAGAAGCCTACTGAGACTCTACTGATGGAGACAAATGTGACTGGCAGAATGAATTGCAAGACCATGCTGTCCATCCCAGCAGCCAACAGGAGGGACCGTGGCAGTTACACTGTGGCTGCCTCCAACAACATGGGTTCAGCCAAGCACACGGTCTATGTCATGGTGCTTGGTGAGTTGAAATCATGTCACCGAGGTGGTACTTTATAACATAAAATATGGTGTTATGTTATTAGTTATGCTAGTTCTGTTTGTATCAGAATAACCAGCTGACAGCGTCCTGACTGAACTCATGCTCTTCTCTTTAGACCGACCAACTCCACCAAGGAATGTGACAGTATCCAATATCAGGGGTGAGTCCTGCTACCTCAACTGGGACGCACCACTTGATAATGGCGGAAGTGAACTGACCAACTACATCATTGAGAAGAAGGAAGTGGTAACAGAGGTGCCTGAGGTGGAAGAGGGACAGGAAGCTCCACCTGAACCGCAGTGGGAGGAGGTTACAAATAGCATAATTGAGAGAAAATATGGGGTATGTCTTTATAATAGTAGCACCAACTACAAGTTATATTAGTAATAATAAATGCAGTCCAATTGGTTTCCAATGGTAACATCACCTACATCTTCTGAAGGTCTGGAACCTGGAAAACAAAAAGACCTACCTTTTCCGGGTACGGGCTGAGAACCGCTACGGTAAATCTGATCCCTGCACAACTGAGGAAGTTCATATTATAGACCCCTTCGGCCTTCCTGGCCCACCAGAGAAACCAACAATCGCAGAGTACTGCAAGACCTCCATGACTCTAACCTGGGAACCTCCCAGAGATAATGGAGGCTCCACGATTATTGGTTACTGGCTGGAAAAAAGGGAGAAAGGCACTGCTTACTGGGCTAAAGTCAATAAGATGCCCATCACAAAGAGGGGCATGAAAGGCTGGGAGTACCAGGTGAGCTGTGGGGCTTTGTAGTAATTTTAACATTTATTTTAAGCAAAGCACTGCCTCGGTGTGTACAACTCCTTGTTTAGAAATTGAATACTGTTGCATTATGTGTCTCTCAGGTGACACGTCTGTTTGAAGGAACAGAGTACGAGTTCAGAGTCGCAGCCTGTAATTCAGCAGGAACCGGACCTTTCAGTGGACCATCTGACTCTGCCTTTGCTGTTGACCCTCTCAGTAAGTAAAGGACAACGCATGTCTTTTTCAAACCCACCAGCTTACTCACGTCTGCTGTTGGCCAGATGATTCCTCACAAGATTCAGGGGGATGATGAACGATAGAATTTAAGATTCCTAAAATGGAGACTTTTTTCACATTTTGTTGCTTTTCCCTGCAGCTCCTCCAAGCATGCCTGCTGCTCCTGAGGTGGCTGATAAGACAAAACACAATGTCACACTCTCCTGGAAACCACCAGAGAGTGATGGTGGCAGTCCCATCAAGGGCTACATTATCCAGATACAGGATGAGGGGACATCAGAGTGGGTGAGAGTAAATGATCCTGAAACCCTGCACCCCACTACTGAGTTTACAGTGCCAAGCCTCCGCGAGCTGAAGCGCTACCGCTTCAGGATCATTGCTGTCAATGACATTGGAGAGTCTGATCCCAGCCCCCGCACTAGTGAAGTTCTTATTGAGGATGTCCAACGTATGTCTGAATTTAAAGTAATTTTCACTACAATAAGTAGATACTGTGTATTCCATCCACTGATGTGTCTATCAATTCCTACTCAACAGTTGCACCTTCAATCACACTTGATGTGATGGCAGATGACCTGGTTTCCATCCGTGCTGGAGATCCCATTAGAATCCCCACCACCATCAAAGGCCGGCCCACTCCTAAGGTAACCTGGGACTTTGACGGCAAAGCCAAGACGCACAAGAAAAACAAACTCCACACACTGCCTGTGGACTCTGAGGTGAGACCTTAATACCTGAAGAGTTCTTGCCCTTGTTTCCCTTATTTTTCACTTGTCTGTTAAAATTTTATGAAACCATTGCATTATTATGTTTGTGTACATAAGACAATTCTTTAAATATTTTTTTGTTTTGCTTATTCAGGTGGAGTCCACAGACACCACTTCTGTTGTGACTATACCTGTCAGTCTGAGGAGTCACTCTGGACGTTACACCATCACAGCCAAGAACAAGTCTGGACAGAAACACCTCAACATCAGGGTCATTGTCCTCGGTATGTTCGTGACTTTTTTTAAGAGAAGCATACTTATAGATGACTAGCAATGGCAGAGTGGCATATTTTTCCCGTGTCCTAAATGTGCTTGTGGCTGCAGATGTTCCCGGACCTCCAAAGGACTTAAAGATTACTGACATCACCCGATCAACCATGAGGCTGATCTGGAAGCTCCCCGATACAGATGGAGGAGAGCGAATCAAGAGTTACTTTATTGAGAAGAAATCTGTCACCGACAAGGCCTGGACCAAGGTAAACATCACCTTGTTGTCAGTTTCTCTATCCTATTTTGCTAAGTTTCAAAAGTAATGTATGGAAATAGTCCCTTTGATTAGATGTTGCAGGAATGGATAGAGACTCCCAGGCTAAATAGTAAGCTGCTTCTATGATTCTAATAATATGTCCATGACTCAGAAGCACTAGATGTAACCCTTAATCTTAAACAGCTAAGTTTAACTTTAAGATTTTGCTGTTTGTGATTGATTAGCTGACTTTTTTTGCTTTGTTATCAGGTTAATGTAGCCTGTGCTAGCCAGGCCTATGTGGTGCCAGGACTGCTAGAGGGTCAGGACTACCTGTTCAGAGTGCGAGCAGAGAACCGATTGGGATTCGGCCCATTCACTGTCACCACTGAACCTGCCCGGGCCAGAGACCCCATCTGTGAGGACTTGCTTGGAATTTCAGCTCCAGATATGCAGCACATACTTCCAAAGTTTACATGAATTGCCCTGATATTAACCTTCCTCTTTCTCAGACCCACCTGACCCCCCCACCAAGCTGAAGGTTAACCTGGTGACAAAGAACACTGTCACCTTGAGCTGGGAGGCTCCCAAAAATAACGGTGGCTCTCCTGTGAAGCATTACATCATTGAACGATTGAGCTGGGACACCACCGGCAAGGAGAAAGAGACCTGGAAACAGTGCAACAAGAGAGATGTGGAAGAGCTCACCTTCGTGGTAGAGGATCTCAAAGAGGTCAGTCTTTCCTCTTCAAAGTATTCCTCCATGTACTGCTTGTTTCCTGTATTAATTAGAATCACATTTGTTAATACATGGCTGGAGAAATTCAGAGCAAAGGCATATTTTAAATTTCACTTTTTGTCCTAGTTTTAAGATTGATCATTTTCTTTCTGGAAGTTATTTAAGATGATTTCTAGAAAACACAAACTGATAACTGATAAAGATGTAATGCAATAAATCCCCAAAAGTTGATTCTGTTCATCTGGGGGTAGAGTTTTCAGTGGGAGAAACGTTTCGTCACTCATCCAACTGACGTCTTCAGTCTCAGCTGACTGCAGGTTTCCAACCTTATAAACAGGAATTTTGCCCAATAACTGAAACTAGCACCACTAGCGAACAATGGTCAGTTTCAAGATCATTAATATGCAAATTGTCATGACCACTGATCAATGTCCATGAGTCCCATTCACAGAGAGTTGGGGAATGGCTGCAATCACAGCATTGTAAGATGGTGACAGATGGACCCTTAGGCTCCCTCCTCCAGTCAGAGATGGTCTTTCCCTCTTCACATAAATGGCCTCCTTGACTCCGCCCTCAAACCAGCGTTCCTCCCTGTCCAGGATGTGAACATCCTCATCATTGAAAGAGTGTCCACTGGCCTGTAGGTGTAAATAAACTGCAGAGTCCTGGCCTGACGAGGTAGCTCTTCTGTGTTGTAGCCAGAGGTTGTTTGGTTTCCCCGATGTATAAATCCTGCCAATCCTCCTGGCACTTAACAGCGTACACTATGTTACTCTGTTTGTGTCGGGGGACCCGATCCTTGGGGTGGACCAGTTTTTGGCAAAACTTTTATCCCACTCAAAACGTTACCTCCAGATGAACAGAATCAGCTTTTTGGGATTTCCTTAGCTGCATGATTGAGCATGCATCAAGACATAATGCAATAAAGATTGTTTTTTTACTTTAAAGTTTTTTTAAGATGATAAATATTTAGTGCATAATCTTTAACCCACTCTATCTCTTTGCGATGTTACTGTAATTTTAACTTGTATTTCTCCAACACAAAATTTGAGAATTAAGCCAAAATGTATCCTGCAGAGAGAGTTGCTTCTGAGGGACATTTATATTTTTTACTTAAAAAAACAAACAACAAAAAATAACAGGAGAGGATAAAAACTGAGCCTTCAGCCCACTGTTCCACTGTGATTTGGGAATTTCTACCAGAATTTTACCCAAACTTTGCGTTGACTGTCTTGTTAATCTACAGGGAGGAGAATATGAGTTCAGAGTAAAAGCTGTAAATGCTGCTGGACCCAGCCGACCCTCTGCCACCATTGGACCCATGGTCATCAAGGATCAGACATGTGAGCAACAGCCTCTTCAGCCAATGACAGGCTACTCATATTCCACTCTATTTGACCAGCACATTTGTTTTTTAAGTCAAATGTTTACAGGGGCTGTTACACGAACATCTGTGGGTGCCTGAGAATGTTGCATTCAGTTAACTTTATGATGGTGATTAACAAACTGTTTGTTTTGTTGATCATAACAAACTGATCATCTTTCTGCAGGTCCGCCCACTATTGAACTACGTGAGGCTATGGAGGGAGAGGAGGGCTGTGACATCAGCATTGTTGCGAAAGTTAGTGGCTGTCCATTCCCCAGCCTCGTTTGGCACAAAGCCAGTCTGGACAAACCTGAGGAGAAGTCTGCCATTCAGTATGACCAACATATCAACAAACTAGTAACCCAGGATAAGTGCACCCTTCTAATACAGCAAGCCAGCAGGCATGACAGCTCACTCTACAGCCTGACAGCCACTAATAGTCTGGGCACTGTTTGCAAGGACATCAAGCTCTTAGTGTTTGGTAAGAAATTCAACCTAAAGATGTTACATGTGTCTTTTCAACTCTCAAAAAATATTTGTTTTTTTATTTCTCAACAAAGCTGAATCACAGCAAACCATATTTCTTATCAGATAATTTAATTTAAAGGCAACAACAGTACAAGTTTCATTAACGGACGCGAGGCCTGGCAGAGCGCTGTGTCACCTTCAAATCAACAGCGCTATGCCCCGACTCAAAGCCTTTGCAGTATCCGAAGTCGGTTCTTTGTCTAAAAAGACTCATATTTTATTCAAATTGTGTGATGTTCTCAAATTAAGGTTAAAAGTCTTGTAGTAGTTTAATTATCAGGTGATAGCAGGTTTGATGACTGGTTGAAGTGATTTCCAGGTCTCTTCAGATATACATATATGACTCAGCCTCCCTCTCCATGTAGGACCTCCCGGTCCCCCAGTCGGACCAATCAAGTTCACGGAGGTGTTTGCAGAAAGAATAGGCCTCGCCTGGAACCCTCCCATCGATGACGGTGGATCTAAGATCACCAACTACGTGGTTGAGAAGCGCGAGGAGAACAGGAAATCCTGGGTCCATGTCTCCAATGATCCCAAAGAGTGCACCTATGTGGTAACCCGGCTGACAGAGAACCATGAGTATGAGTTCAGAGTCATGGCTCAAAACAAGTTTGGAGTAGGCCCACCACTGGTCAGTGATCCAGAGAAGGCCAGAAATCTCTTCAGTGAGTTTAGACCATCATCTTCACCCTCATTACACAAGTGATGACAAATAACTTGTATTACACTTTATGTTAAATTATTTCTTTACAGTCCACTTACTGCATAATTTACCGTCATCATTTTCTAATATTAAAAAAAGTACTTTCAATTCTATGGTTTTATATATCAGGACATATTAAAAAAGAAATTGGCCTTTAACAGGCCAATCTTAGACGATATTACATATTACACTGTGTCACTAACACCCACACCTCTAGAGGATTCTGATCTGTCTGTCTGGTAATTCATAGACAAATTATGTATTGATTATGGATGGATCATGGATAACAGCCCTGTCCTCTTGCAGCTGTCCCCGGTCAGTGTGAAAAGCCCACTGTGACAGAAGTCTGTCTGGAGTCAATGACTGTCAACTGGGAAGAACCCAAGTACGATGGCGGGTCCCCCATCACTGGCTACATCATCGAGAAGAAGGAGACCACTGCCAAGCGCTGGATCCGTGTCAACCGTGAGCCCATTAGGGCACTGCCACTGGGCAACAACTGGGATGTCACTGGCCTACTGGAAGGGGCCGTATACCAGTTCAGGGTCATTGCTGTCAATGCTGCTGGCTGTGGACTGCCCAGTATACCTTCTGACCCCATACTCTGCAGAGACCCCATCAGTAAGACAGAAGTTATTATTGTGTTAAAGCATGTTAGCAGCAACATTGTAACAGAGATTAGATCATGTTAAATGATTCTCGAGCAAAACTAAAGTAAATGATCCCAAATGAAATGTCAAACTCCAGACAGCAGTGGTGGTGAAACATGTTTTACCATTGTGTATGCTTCTAATCACATTTCTGATTTAGCAGAAACTAGAGCTTTACAGTATTTCAATTTGTGCATGCAGAGCCTCCTGGACCGCCCACTCCAAAGGTAACAGACTGGACAAAGTCTACAGTTGAGCTCGAGTGGATACCGCCTCTGGTGGACGGAGGGTCAAAAGTCACAGGCTACATTGTGGAGTTCAAGGAGGTGAACAAGGAGGAAGAGGAGAAGAAAGCTCAGAGGAGGCTGCTCCTGAGTGTAGCTGAAGAGGAGAAGGAAACAGAAACTGAGGAGGCCTGGGTGAAGGTAAAAAGAGAAACAGATGAATAACAACAAAAATATACTGTTAAACTTCCGATTCTTTGTTTTTATCTGTTTTTATTCATCCAGTTGCTTGAAGTGAATCACAAGTCTGTACATGATAAAACAAAGGAAGAATGAATACACTAAGATGAAAACCACTTAGTTTGAATTGTTTGTGAACATATCGGTGAGGTTTGGTGTGGTCCTTCCTTAGTTCCATAAAATACAGCTGTGTTACATTGCTAAAATACGAGACCATATGAAACTGTTCTAGATCCGTTCCACTGATTCTCTTCCGCATACCTTATCAGGGTCGGCGGGGGGGGGGGCACCCTGGACAGACTGCCAGTCTGTCAAACATCTAACAGTCCCAAACTGAATAAAATGCAGTGAATAACATGAGACACCAATGCATTAAATCTATGAAGAGATAGAGCACTATGGTTAATGATGCAGTAAAATAATGTAATCTGTGTATGTATGAACCTTTACTTTACAGAGTGACATCAGTTGCTCTGAACTCACCTTTAATGTTGTAATGTTGACTTCAGGATTTGAGACATCTCCACAAAGCCAATGAAGATCCAGTATGTAGTGTTTTTAACATGATTAAGTGAAAGTTAATTTGCATTTCGTCTCTGCCCAGGCAAAGGATACTGAGATCAGAGGAACTAAATTTGTGGTGGCTGGTCTTAAGGAAGGTGGTCTGTACCGCTTCAGAGTCCGAGCTGTGAATGCTGCTGGAGTAGGAGACCCTGGATTAGTGTCTGAGCTAATTGAGGTCAAAGACAGAACAAGTAAGATACAGATCCAACTTTGACATCTGGCAAAGCAATGATTTTTGTTAACAGCACAAACGTAAAAATTGTCCCCGTCTCGTGCAGTTCCTCCTGAGATGGATCTTGACGCCTCAGTGAAGGAGAAAATCGTAGTCCATGCCGGTGGCACCATCCGCATTATCGCCTACGTGTCCGGCAAACCTACCCCACAGATCACTTGGTGCCGAGATGACAGTGAGGTGCCCAAAGAGGCCGTGGTGGAGACGACAGGCATCTCTAATTCACTGGTCATTAAGAACTGCAGACGCCAACACCAGGGCATTTATACACTAAGTGCAAAGAACGAGGGCGGAGAGAGGAAGAAGGCGGTCATTGTTGAGGTCCTGGGTGGGTAATCACATTCACCTCAAACAATTTGAACATGCTGATGCATAAAGAGCTGTCCCATCCACTTTCTTAACCGCATATCCAAGTAGAATATGGAACCTTTATATGCAGATTAACTGAGCATGCATGGCAGAACTCCACTCTCTACTTAAAACAGAACTTTTTCTATATTTTCTTGTCTGACTCTGACTCTGTCCTTATCTCTACAGACGTTCCTGGACCAGTTGGTCTTCCCTTCACTGGAGAGAACCTGACCAATGACTCCTGCAAGCTGACCTGGTACTCCCCTGAGGACGATGGCGGCTCAGCCATTACCAACTATATTATTGAGAAGAGAGAGTCAGACCGCATGGGTTGGACCTCTGTATCTTACACAGTGACAAGAAACAATGCTGTAGTACAAGGACTCATTGATGGCAAAGGCTACTTCTTCAGAATTGCAGCTGAGAACATCATAGGCATGGGACCTTTCGTCGAGACCGACAAGATGGTTCTCATCAAAGATCCCATCTGTAAGTCCAACATGTAGTAACCTGAAAGGAAAAGAGTCCGTTATTTAACATTTTAGTTGCAACTTCTTTACAATTTTAGGGGTTATCACCAAACTAGAAAAAACATAATAGGAGCTATTACTGAATTGTTATATACAAAAAAAATTTTTTTAAATCCTCATTTCAAAGTTGCAACTATTAGGCATGAAATCTTTAGAAGACACTGATTTTATGTAGTTTTAAAAATGAATTAATTAATCAATTAATTATTACAAATTTGTTTTAAATCTATGGAAGTGCAAAAATAGTTTTTCAATTATATACTTTCAATAATTTGAATGTTAATTATAACCTGGAAGTAAATCTTTTTTACAAGTCAACGCCTCACAATTTGTGCAGAATATCTACAGGAAAACAACCAATATTGTAACACTCGTGAGGCATGAAACCCTTTGACAGCCATTTGGGTAGAACAAAAAAAACTGCTGTCACTCTGTGTTTGTATCTTCTGCAGCTGTCCCAGAGCGTCCTGAGGATCTAATCATCACAGCTATTACCAAAGACTCCATCTCTGTCACCTGGAGACCACCCAAATATGATGGTGGTGCAGATGTGATCAGCTATGTCCTTGAGTCCCGAATGATAGGCCATGACAACTTTGTGAGAGTAGGCAGAGAGGACAAGCTGATGGACAGAAGGTTCACACTAACTGGGCTGAAGGAAGGCTCAAGCCATGAGTTCAGAGTCTCAGCTGTCAACCAGGTGGGACAAGGCAAACCATCGTTTGCCACCAAACCTGTGCAGTGCAAGGATGAACTTGGTAAGTGACACAACATGACAACATTCATTTTATCAGAAAAACTAGTGACACACCAATGTGAAAACCAAGGATGATAATTATGATTCAACATTGCTTATGAGGTATGACAGTTGTTTCAGCAAGTTGGTTTTGGGATGTAATTCGAGGTTTGTCAGTGTTTTGCCATGTAATGACATAAAGTGATGTTTTAATGCTTCAGTTGTCAGCAAATGCCAGAGGTTGTATGTTTTTATTCAGTCGTTCTATTCTGATCATGGAGATAACTTGAGTTTTCCTGGTCTCACGGATAAACTGATTAGATTCTGATTGTCAAAGATCATGGTTACCTTAATCTCACTAAACATACTTTTGGCCAATATGTTATTTGCTAATTATGAGAAAATGTATCTAAATGGCAGAGTGTCACCGTAGTGTGTGTGGAAGTCTTATGTGTTAACCCTGCTTCTCCAAATGATGTCAAAAGACAAAATTATGACATTTTATATTCAAAGGTCATATTCATCTGTAAAAATACTTTTTTAGGTCAGGTTCTTCTAGGTCGTATTTCAGCAAAAGAGGGGAAGTCCAAATTTGGTTAGATACTGAATTGATGAGATTCACTCATTTTTGAACCCCACCTTCATGTGTGCTGATTGTGGGGTTTAAGCTATGTGTGAACATTCCTGTTGCCTATGTTTGTTCTTACAGAATAACTGTAAATATATTTTTATTTTAAGTTATTTTTAAAGGCTTCAATGCATTTGTTGTATGATTTTCAACACACATGGACTGGAACTTATCTTTGTGGTTGTTGTGGAAATACAATAAACAGGATTAAATAATTTGATATGAAGTAAGATGATGTGACAAAATGTGCCATTATAACTGTTGTAGATGTGGAAATGGTCTTATATATTAGAGAAAATGATCTAGGGGAAGATTTTCAGCTGATTTAATAACTAGCTTAACTGTTACCCCTGCAGAGCCACCGACTCTGGACCTGGACTTCAGGGAAAAGCTCATGGTAAAGGTGGGAGACAACTGCATGCTGTCGGGACGCTACAGTGGCAAACCGGCCCCTGCTATCACCTGGACAAAGAATGATGAGGACCTGAAGGCAGATGAGGACATCAGCCTCCACAGCACCACCCACCACCTCAGCCTCAACATCAGCAAGGCCAAGAGAGAACACAGCGGCCGCTATTGTGTCAGCATAGAGAATGCTGCTGGCACTCGCTCGGGAATCTGCACCATCACTGTGGTCGGTGAGTCACAGCAAAGAGTTAATGACCTGACCAGCTGTGGAACTGACACAACACAAAAGTAGTATTGATCCGAACCAACACCTAACACCAGAAATGAAGGATATGTTAATGGATGTATCGAGACGAGTGGTAAGCTGCTTGTACATGACTCACAATCAAATCAGAGGTTTAAAAACTAAAATTCAGAGAAGGCACTTAAAACAATGCCTCTGTCTGTCTGAGCATTTAAGACCTAATGGCCACTTGTAGTCTGGAAAAAGTCAAGATTTTTTAGACTACTTGGATACACAACACATCAAAATCAGACAGAAAATTAGAGTAGTAAGTGTACTGGAGCTGCAATATGGACCATAAGAGATATTTATGGTATATTATCAGGAAAAATGAGTGACAGATCCACATATGAGGGGCCTGTAGGCTCTCTCTCTGTTCTTTTTAAATACCATAGGAAACAAAAGTAAGCCAGCAATCCGAGGGCGACGTACTATTGGGGCAATGTGCAACATATTCAAGATAAGAAGAGGCCTGTTTTTTTCAAGACCTTGTATATAAGGAGGAAATTTTTTAATTTGATTCTGGGGTTAACAGGGACCCACTGATGAGAAGCTAATATGGGAGAATTATGGCCTCTTTTTCTATTTTTCTTTTCTCATTTCTTTTGCTGCATTATTTTGGATCAACTGAAGGCTTTTTAGGGAACTTTTAGAACAACCTGATAACTACAGTAACTGAGCCTAGAAGTAAAAAAGGCTTGAACTTGTTTTTTAGAATTACTCTGAAACAGAATGTTTCTATACTACAGAAATACTAATGCAATAAAGCACTCCTACATATTTGTTAAGTATAGTAATTTTAATATCTAAATGATAACATTATTTTAAAATGTTTTGTCAGTGGTCAAGATGTTTAATTTAAGTTATAGTAAGTACCCTGAGATTTTAGATATTTTCCTTTACTTAACATGTTGAACAAGTAACTGTTTAAATGTGTAATAAATGTTAAATTTGAGCGTCCCAGTGTTATAACCTTTTATAAGCCGTGGTGTGAAAATTAAATGAAGAGATTTTCATGTTGCTGATCGCTGTAAATTCTTTTCCTGTCAGACCGTCCTCAGCCACCAGAGGGACCCGTAGAGTTCAACGAAGTCTACAGGAATTACATGGTAATCTCCTGGAAGCCGCCTCTGGATGACGGAGGCTGTGCTGTCTCCAACTACATCATTGAGAAGAGAGATACCAACAGAGACCTATGGATGCCTGTCACCTCATCCTGTACCAGAACCACCTGCAGAGTGAGTAGAGATATTTTAAGCACAGAAAATGTTCGAAACAGTGACGAGAAGTGCAAATCTGGACCACAAGTTTAGTATGCACCTTATATGTAAGAAGATCCTGTGAAGATCTTTGATAAAATGTTTATTTGAAATGCCTGAATTTTTACCATTCTTTTTTTTATTCTTTTGTTATCAAGAAAATGGTACAAAGGCTTTGATTACTAATATCCTTTCAGGTGCCAAAGCTAATCGAGGGCCGGGAGTACATCATTCGTATAATGGCTCAAAACATCTATGGCATCAGTGACCCTCTTCTGTCTGCAGAGACTAAAGCTAGAGACATTTTCAGTAAGTGATATTCACAGAGAACAACACACAAAACCAGCAAGCAATCCGCTTTTGTGTTTATAAAGTAAAAACAGCATGTAATTGCATTTCATTGTGTCTGTTACAGAGACACCAGATGCTCCCAAGCAGCCTCTGGTGAAGGAAGTTTACCATGACTCTGCCCTAATCAGCTGGGAGCCGCCTGCTGATGGAGGGAAACCAATCACAGGCTACATTGTGGAGAGGAAGGAGACCATGGCCAACAGGTTCATAAATACATATAACACTGATAGTTTAGGGCCCAGGCAACATTTGTAGGTGTTTCTTCTAATTCTTTTTTCGTGTACTTACACAGCCATGACTGGCATGTCAAAGTACACAATCCAGACTTGTAACAAGCTTACGAATTAATAACAGCACATTTCAGCTAGTTGTTAAAGTTATTTGTTTTAGTTGCTGATAATGTAACTACTGCTCTGTGAGTATGTAATGTTTTACCACTGGTCTTGTGTTGGGCACCAGTCTGTGGTAGCTATGTCAAACTCTTTCTTCAAGTGTGTGTGTGGCCTCACAAACTCTGATGCCACAGTCAGCCCAATGCCTAATAAATCAAACCTTTTTAGAAAACTGAGATTAAACCTGTTGCAACACAGTGGTGTGGTAGTTAGCTCTGTCACATCAGAGCAAGAAGGACCCAGGTTTGAGTTTATTTGCCTGCCTTGCCTTTCTATGTGGAGTTTGCATGTTCTCATGCAAACCATGTGTTGTTTTTTTCTGAGTACTCTGGCTTCCTCCTTCCTCAAGTAAAAAATATGCATGTTATTTATATTTCTATAAATGCATTCTTACAAACAAGACTTAATCGGAATTTTCATTTCATTCCATTCAATTTCAGCGTTTTCAGTGGGAGAAACTCATCCAAGAAATCACATTGGAGAAATATTTCTCCCACTGAAAACGCATCGTCAAGATAAAACAAAGTCAACTTTCTGGGATTTACTTAGCTGACATGCATCAAGACATTAGTCTTTATGTTTCTCCTCTCAGGTGGGTTCGCTGCAACACAGAAAGAATCCATCCTAAGGTGGAGTATTGGGTGACTGACCTCCTGAAAGGCTGCGAGTATGAGTTCAGGGTCAGTGCTGAGAATGAAGTGGGAGCTGGAGACCCAAGCCCACCATCTAAACCTGTCTTTGCCAAAGATCCCATTGGTGAGTTGATCTCTTTCAATTACACTCCATGTCATTATTAGTGGATGTAAATGCAGCACAAGAACATTCCTTCTTCTTTTCCCTAGTGAAACCTAGTCCGCCAGTGAACCTAAAGGCTATCGACTTTACCAAGGAGTCAGTTACCCTGTCATGGGAGCCACCTACCGACACTGGCAGAGGAAAAATCTTTGGATACTTGCTGGAGTTCCAGGCAGCTGGAAAGGAGGAATGGCACAAGGTGAGGAAGTTACCTTGTGTCATTGAGGCGAGAGATATAACATGTAGACAACCCTTACAACTACATTTAACCTTTTAATTTCTTCATTTCAATTCTAATGTTCTTTCTTTCTTTCTTTCTTATTTCACTGAATTTTGTCAATTTGGACAACAGGTGAACCAGACTCCAGACTCCTGCAAAGAAACCAAGTTTAAGGTTATCAACTTGGAAGATGGTGTTTTGTACCGCTTCAGAGTCATGGCTGTCAACGCTGCTGGGGAGTCCAACCCAGCCAACATTACTGAGCCAATTAGAGTACAGGACAGACTTGGTGAGTTGTCATTTCAGTGTCATAGAATGCTACATAAGTGCTACATATGTGTATTGAGGTACTCTAGTGTTTGTAGTCATTAATTCTCTCACTTCCTTCTTCCACATCTTTCAGAGCCTCCAGAGTTGATTCTAGATGCCGGAATGACCCGAGAAATTAAGGCCATGGCTGGCACTCATATTGCTCTGATAGCCGGCATCAAAGGTGTCCCATTTCCTACTGTCACCTGGAAGAAGAATGACGCAGAGGTTCCCCCTCGGGCAGATATCGAAACCAACCAGACAGGCACCAAGCTGGAGATGAGGTTCTGCCATCGTGGTGACTGTGGAGATTACACCCTAACTGTGGAGAATCCAGCTGGAACCAAGACTGTCACCTGCACTGTGCTAGTTCTTGGTAAGTAGAATTATTTGTAGAATTTGATTATTAGCTAAAATTCAGTGGTGGTTTGAAGGGACACATCTGGAGCTGAATCATCTGTGTGGTTTTTAATTTTGAAAAAGTGACTGTGATTAAGCACATTTTATTTTTGTGAGCCATCACCATCTCAAAGTCAGTTTCATTTTTGTGTCTTCCCCTAATGAAGGGTCAGACTTTAGTGATGTTCTTTGTATGTTTCTTCAGACAAACCTGGTCCTGTCCAGCACCTCCGTGTGTCTGATGTCAGGAGTGACTCTGCCTACCTGTCCTGGAAAGATCCAGAGGATAATGGTGGTACTCGCATCACTAACTTTGTGGTAGAGAAGAAAGACACAGCTTCCACTCAGTGGGTCCCTGTCTGCTCTACATCAAAGAAGCGCAGCATGATGTTGAAGCACCTGATGGAGGGCACGTCCTACTCGTTTAGAGTTGCCGCTGAAAACCAGTTTGGCCGCAGCGAATATGTCGAGACACCAAAGGCCATCAAGGCAATGAACCCGCTCTGTGAGTAACAACACAGTGACTGTTTATCCTTCAAATTTATCTATATTATTTTGGTGTTGGAAAACAAAAAAAAGAAAATTCCAAAGATGCTTGCTTAATCATCCAAATTCTTACCTGGCGTAGGGTTTTCTGGGAATGCTTTCTCCAGATTATGAACAGAATCAACTTTCTGGGATACTGAAAATAAATTTCCTTAAGCACCAAAGAAAAATGTGTTGTACTAAGAGTGAGTAGTTGAAGCCTGTATCGCTCTCATTTTGCTTTCATCCCTCCAGTCCCTCCTGGTCCTCCCAAAGACCTGCATCATGTTGATGTGGACAAGACTGAGGTATGGTTAGCATGGAACTGGCCTGATCGCAATGGAGGAAGTGAAATCACAGGCTTTCTGGTAGAGTACCAGGAAGAGGGAGAGAAAGAGTGGTATGAATGGAAAACCGTCAGCATCCCTGAGAGTCATGTGACTGGTCTGGAGGAAGGAAAAACCTACCGCTTCAGAGTGAGGGCTGAGAATGCCATTGGCCTCAGCAGACCTGATACCACAGTGCCTATCCTCTGCCAGGAGAAACTAGGTAGGGCAGAAGACAGTATTTGCATGACCCCTATTGGATTTCACGTATATCTAATAGCATGAAATTATTGTTCCAGTTGTTTGTTTTCACCTGAAACTAGATATTTACTTTATAGAGTAGGAATTGTGGTGCAGATGTGTGTTCTGTGATAGTGTCTTGAGTGAGTACTTAGAATTAGAGGAGGCAGATGATCTTAATGAAAAAAAGAAACTGTTGATAAGGCTCTAACTGGTAAAGTCTGAGTAATAAGACTTTAATAATTTGTTTTTACATTTTATTTATACTTGTTTCCTTGTTTTATGTTAGTCTTTGTAATGTTGGTTTTTTGACCTCTTAAATAAAGATTGTTGTTGTTGTTGTTGTAATTTAAGTTTGTTTCATATTTGTTTCATATGAGTCTAGTAATGTGAGGTGACCTCTTTTTGCACAGTGCCCCCAATTGTTGAAGTTGATGTTAAACTCACTGAGGGCATCATTGTGAAGGCCGGGACTACCATCAGACTGCCAGCTATAATGAGAGGAATCCCTGTCCCAACTGCCAAGTGGTCCATCGAAGGAGAGGAGATCACCAGCCAGGGCAACATTAAGATTGACACTGATAATTTCTCCACTATTCTCAGCATTAATGAGTGCACCAGAAACCACACTGGAACCTACCTGCTCACTGTGTCCAACCCAGCAGGAACCAAGACGGTGGCCTTAAATGTCACTGTACTCGATGTTCCAGCTGCTCCGATTGGACCTGTCAACATACTGGAGGTCATGCCAGATTCCATGACAATTGAATGGCGTCCTCCTAAAGATGATGGTGGGACCCCTATAACCAATTACATTGTGGAGAAAAGAGAGTCCAACAAAGAAACATGGGGAGGTGTGAGTTCTGGTAGCCTTGCCACGAAGCTCCGGATCACTCGCCTTCAGAAAGGAGTAGAATATGTAGTTCGCATTCGTGCTGAGAACAAGATGGGCATTGGTGCCCCTCTGGAGAGCAAGCCCACTGTTGCTGAGCACTCCTTCATGCCCCCTAGTGCACCTGGTAAGCCACAATCCTATGATACCTCGGAGGATGCTGTTACACTTGGCTGGACTATGCCCCTAACTGATGGTGGCAGTCAGATCACTGGCTACATCATTGAGCGCAGACACAAGGGAGGAAAGTGGATCCGTGTCAACAAGACACCTTGCAAGGACCTGAGGTACCGAGTCCTGGGCCTCTACGAGGGCAGCGAGTATGAGTTCAGAGTATTTGCTGAAAATATTGCTGGATATAGTGGCCCCTCCCCCATCTCTGACCCCTGCAAGCCCTGCAGGCCCATCACTGTCCCGAGTCCCCCTGTCAATCCTAAAGTTAAAGATTACAGCAGGGCCACTGCTGACCTGGTGTGGACCAAACCTACCAAAGACGGAGGCAGCCCAATCCTTGGTTACACTGTGGAGATGAAGAAAGCTAGCGCTGAAGAATGGAAAAAAGTCAACCTGGATGACTTGATCAAGCAGTGTGCCTACAGGGTGAAGGCTCTGGAAGAGGGTGTGACCTATAGATTCAGAGTCTTTGCTACAAACATGATTGGAGACGGGGAGCCGAGAGAAATCCCAGAATCAGTCACTGCTCAGGATATTCTTATACCTCCAGAGATTGAGATGGAGGCCACTTGTCGAGATTGTGTTACTGTGCGTGTTGGACACAACATCAACATCATTGGTTACATCAAGGCTCGCCCTGATCCTGAAGTTTTTTGGTCAAAAGAAGAGACTATTCTAGAGAACAGCAAACGTGTTACCATCCTGCAGAATCTTCCTTTAGTCCACCTAAAGATCAAGGAAGCTACAAGGAATGACCATGGCAAATATATTCTGAAAGCTTCAAATGAAGGTGGTGAGGCTTCCCGCACAATCACCGTTAATGTGCTAGACCGACCCAGCCACTGCCAGAATCTGAATGTAACCTATGTCACCAAGGACTCATGCATGATCAACTGGGAGAGCCCTAAGGACAATGGTGGATCCGAGATCACCAACTACATTGTGGAGTGCAGAGAGCCTAGTATTAGCATGTGGTCTATGATCTCTTCCCACTGCACTAATCGTAAGATCAAGGCAAAGCTGATGGAAGGCCATGAGTACCTGTTCCGTGTCTGTGCTGAGAACAAAATAGGACCAGGACCCTCCGTGGAGACCAAAACTCCTACATTGGCCATTGACCCTATTGACAAGCCCGGTGAGCCTGAGAACTTCAGAGCAATTGACATTGGTAAGAACTATGTCAATTTGAGGTGGCGGAAGCCTGACTATGATGGTGGAAGCCCCCATCTGTCCTACAACCTGGAGTGTAAAACTAAAGATGCGGAGCAGTGGGAAAAACTCAACACCACTACTCTCACAGACACCTTCTTTTTGGCTGATAAGTGTGTGGAAAATCAGACGTACACCTTCAGGTAGGTTACTTCATTTCTAATTTGCAATTACTGATTGTTTAGTTGGGTGTTTATGTGATCAGAAATTGTGTTCTGTAAGGGTTATCCAGCTATCTACCTTTATTTACCTTTATTTTTACAATTTGTTATCCAGAGTGCAGACTGTCAGTGAAGGAGGTGAGAGTGCCTGGGTAAAACTTGCAGATATTCTGGTGAGGGAGGAGATCCAGAAGCCTGTCATTGACCTGAAGTTGGCTGGAACACTGACAGTAAAAGCTGGAGAGTCAGTCAGGATGGAGGCTGCTCTGAGAGGAAAGCCCCAGCCTGAGGTTAAATGGATGAAAGATAAGGCTACTGGAGACAATCCCAGAATAAGCTATGAAACTGGCCCAGACTACTCAAAATTTCTGATGACTAAGTCCAAGCGTAGTGACACAGGAAAATACATTATCACTGCCACCAACTCGGCCGGGACTTTCACAGCATATGCCAATGTTAATGTCCTGGACATTCCCGGCCCAGTGAGAGACCTGAGGGTTACTGGCATCGGAGCTGACAAGTGCAGAGTGGTTTGGGATGCTCCAGAGGATGATGGAGGTTGTGAGGTGGACAGCTACATTCTAGAGAAATGTGAAACCAGGAGGATGGTTTGGTCCACATATTCAGCCTCTGTGGTCACACCATACTGCAATGTCAGTCGTTTGGTGGAGGGCAATGAATACATATTCAGAGTGAGGGCAGAAAACAAGATGGGAACTGGCCCTGCCATGGAGAGTAAGCCTGTAACTGTCAAGACTCAGTTCAACAAACCTGGACCCCCTGAAGCCCCTGAAGTCACCAAGGTAAAATTTTGTATACTCTCTACTCGATTTTATTTTAAATTGTGTCTCATGGAAAACATTTCAACATCTTCAAGTTTTATAACATAGTAATTAACATAGCTATAATAATTGTTTTGTGATCCGAACCGGCAACCTTGCCGGTTCGATCCCCCTGCTCTCTCTGTCCTGGTCGTTGTGTCCTTGGGCAAGACACTTTACCCTACCGCCTACTGGTGTTGGCCAGAGGGGCCGATGGCGCGATATGGCAGCCTCGCTTCTGTCAGTCTGCCCCAGGGCAGCTGTGGCTACAACTGTAGCTTGCCTCCAACAGTGTGTATATAAATGCAATCCATTATTATTATTATTATCCAGGTGAGTAAAGATGAGATGACTGTGGTCTGGGCTCCTCCTGAGAATGATGGCGGAAAGTCAATCACTGGCTACATCCTTGAAAGGAAAGAGAAGAGGGCAGTGCGCTGGGTGCCCTGCACTAAGAGCCCAATCTCTGAGAGACGCATGAAAGTAACCAACTTGATTCCAAACCATGAGTACCAGTTCAGAGTGAGAGCTGAGAATGATGTCGGTCTGGGAGATCCCAGTAAACCTTGCAGACCAGTTGCAGCCAAAGATCCTATTGGTGAGTTTGCTGTCACAACTTTACTATTAAGAAGTTCAAGTGGGGGGGTTGTTTTGTTTTTCTGTGGTAGAGCCGAAGAACATGTAAAATGCCAGACAATGGGGTTTAAGATTTGACAAGCTTCGTCTTTTAGTCTTTTATTTCAGCATTCATAATGAGTTTTGTTTCACTGTCTCCACCTACAGAGCCACCTGGTCCCCCTGCAGCCCTGAAGGTGGCCGACAGCACAAAAACCTCTATCACTCTGTCCTGGTCTAAACCTGTCTATGACGGTGGCGCCCCCATTATTGGCTATAGCTTGGACCTGAGGCTGAAAAGTGAGGCGGACCCTGAGAATCCCACAGTGGGCTGGAAGAGAATTGATACTCATGGACCACTGGTGCTCACAGAATTTACTATTGGCCAGCTTGATGAAAAGCAGGAGTATGAGTTCAAGGTGTCAGCCCAAAACCAGGTGGGCTGGGGACGCCATGCTTATTTGAAGGAGGCAGTGTCTCCCAAGGAGATCCTGGGTAAGAAGTCATCAGATTCTGTGCCTCAATAAATGTTTTATATTACAGTACAGTAGTCTTGTAAATTTTCCAAAGTTGATGACACTAAACATTCATTTGTTTTTCATGTGAAACAGAGGCTCCAGAAATTGAGCTGGATGCCAGTCTGAGGAAAGGCCTTTCTGTGAGGGCTGGTTGTCCTATAAGGCTTTTCGCCGTGATCAGAGGAAGGCCTGCCCCCAAGGTTACGTGGAAGCGGTTGGGTGTGGACAATGTAGTCCGCCGAGGTCACGTGGACCAGGTTGACACCATGTCCTTCCTTGTTATCCCTGAGAGCACCAGAGAGGATTCTGGAAAATATTCACTCACTCTGTCCAACTCAGCTGGAGAGAAAGCAATATTTGTCCGTGTCAAAGTCCTTGGTGAGAAACAAAAAATGAATGTCAAATGGTGTATTTTCTTTTAATAACTTTTAAAACCGTTTAAAAAGACTGGACACTAATGAGGAAACTGTCATGTCTTTGATTTAAAAATTTTGTCCACAGACACACCTGGGCCGGTTGGCAGCCTGGATGCCACTGACATCACCAAAACAACAGCTCAACTCTCCTGGTTGCCACCAGAGAATGACGGAGGCAGCCCCATCCTCAATTACGTTGTGGAGAAACGAGAGGTTGATAGGAAGACCTGGACCAAGTGCATAGAGGACCTGAAGAAGACTAGCTTCAAGGTCACCAACCTCACACCTGGCATTGAGTATTACTTCAGAGTCATGGCCTGCAACAAGTATGGCATTGGAGTTCCTCAGGACTCACCCAGGTCCTACTTGGCTGTTGACCCAATCAGTAAGTTCTGTGTTCTTCTGCCTCTGAATTTAGTCTGTTTTGTTAATTGTTCCTAATCCCTGCTTTGTTTTGGATTCAGGTGAGCCAGACCCTCCAAAGAAGATGGACGTGTTAGAGATCACCAAGAACAGTGCTACACTGGGCTGGCTAAAACCACTCAGGGATGGAGGTGCCAAAATCAATGGTTATGTGGTGGATTACCAGGAGGAGGGTGCACCTGAGGACAAATGGACACCATATTCTGTGGTCAAAGACCTGACTATCGTGGTAGTTGGTCTGAAAGAAGGAAAGAAGTATAAGTTCAGAGTGGCTGCTAGGAACTCAGTGGGAGTCAGTTTGGCTCGAGAGGCTGAGGGAATGTTTGAAGTTAAGGAGCAGCTCAGTGAGTAGACAAGTTTAAACATTTCCTCATACTAGTATGGATAATAGTAACTGAGACACTGTCATTTATGTAGGTCAATCAAAAAGTTTAAATCATGTGAAATACAGAAGTAACTATTGATATTTTGTCTTCCTCTCAGTGGCTCCAAAGATAATCATGCCTGACATTGTGACAGTCAGAGCTGGATCCAAGATGACGATTGAGGCTATTGTGGCAGGTAAACCTGCTCCCGTCTGCAAGTGGAAGCAGGGCAATGAGGATGTGCTGACCTCTGATCGCCTGTCCATTGTAAAGACGCTGACAACTACCACACTTATTATAAAGAATGTAACAAGAAAGGATAGTGGTTACTACAGCCTGTCAGCTGAGAACAGTACTGCCAAGATTAATCAGATCCTCAAAGTCATCGTCATGGGTAAGTTAGAACGGAAACTTTTTACACCGCTGGTTCTTGTAAACACATCAACAGTACTTTGCTTTGCCTTCCATTATCAACGTGTGTGCTGTCTGTGTCTCAGACATCCCTGGACCCCCTGAAGCTCCTTTGGAGATCACTGAACTGGACATAGATGCGTGCACACTGCTCTGGAACTCGCCACAGGAGGATGGTGGTAGCAACATCACCAACTACATTGTAGAGAAGTGTGATGTTAGCCAGGGTGATTGGGTCACCATTTCTACATCTTGCACAAAGACGAGCTTCAGAATGACCAAACTGACACCTGGCAAAGAGTACAGCTTCCGTGTTCGTGCTGAAAACAGGTTTGGCGTCTCTGAGCCTACCTACTCTGAGAGGATGATTGCCAGATATCCATTTGGTGAGCATTTGCATTCTAATATGTATCATAGCTTCCCAGCATTACAAGAATAACATTATGTGTTAATGGGTTTTTTCCCCAAAGATCCTCCGAGTGAACCCAGAAACCTGCAGATAAACAAGGTCAACAAGGATTTCGTCATCCTATCATGGGAGCGTCCCAGCACTGATGGTGGGAGCCCCATCACTGGATATTGCATTGAAAAGAAGGAGAGGAATAGCCTTCTGTGGGTAAAGGCTAATGAGACTCTGGTCAAAGCCACTCAGTACACCTGCACAGGCCTGATTGAAGGCCTGGAGTACAGCTTCAGGGTGTCAGCACAAAACCAGGCTGGACAGGGCAAACCTTGTAAACAGACAGACTTCATCACTGCCAGGACTGCTGTCGGTATGAACACTTCTTATAACTAGAAAAACATCATAATTTTTCTCACCATTTCACCATATTGTTGATAAATTTCAGTTAAAACCAATAATACAAAAATGACAATTTTAAATTCAAAGAGCTCTTCACAACACAGCTGCATTTTTATGTCATTCATGTTTTTATTAACTGGAAAAAACATCGTATACATCATTTTATGTATGCCCTCTGCTGTTTTAACATTCCCTGATCAGTTTGTTGAAGCTAGCAAACATTTGATTTTTTTTTTAATTCTTTTTAACCGTGGAATAAAAATGTATCTCACCTGTTAGATAACGTGCTCCATGTACCAAGGCTAAATATTTAATAGTGGTTCAGTTCAGCCCCAGGTCCTTTAATACATGTCAAACAAAAAGATAAGGGGAATTTATTTTTAAATACCCACGTCCACATCTGAAATACAGAAGCCCATTTTAGCTCTCACATTAAAGTGGTGAATTCTATTTTTCTGTCTATCAGTTGATCAATCAGTTACACTTTTTTTTAAAATTATCAATCAATCAATATCAACTCAACAGTATTATAGTAAAGTATATAACAGTAAAGCTAGGGAACCTCTGCTTTAAATAAACATGCTGTAGTTGATTCAATACCCACAAAAACTGAGGAGAAAACAATTAAATGATTACAGATGCTGCAATTCAATGATAAAATCAATAGTTTAATTATTCCATGTCAAAACCATCTACACAATCCTGCCCACCCACAATCTTCTTTGACTCATATCAGAATGATTCAAAGTCTACTTTTTCTGGTTAATATATTTTCTTTTTAATTTCAGGATATATTGCTGAGATCAGAAATGTGGTTTTTAGGCCAATGGCACTAACAACTCTTTGCACTCTTTTGCATTCAAGTTCATTCTTTGTTATTTAAACAGTGTAGTCTACAACTGTTCATTTGTGTTTGTTTTTTTCTATCTAGACCCACCAGGAAAACCCGAGCCCATGGATGTGACCAAGAACACTGTATCATTAGTGTGGGGCCGTCCAAAGCATGACGGTGGCAGCAAGTTGATTGGCTACTACGTGGAATACACAAAGCTTCCAGAAGAGAAGTGGACTCGCTGCAATGCCAACTGCATGAACATCCAGACAGAGAACTATGTGGTGACTAACCTAGAGGAGGGTCAACAATACCAGTTTAGAGTCATCGCCAAGACCGCAATTAACATCAGCCTTCCATCCGAGCTATCTGACCCTATTCCTGTCATCGCAGAGAATGGTACAACTCTGCACAGTAACAAAAGTGATACACAAATACAGTTATATACAAATAATCATGAGGGGTTTTTTTCCCTTCTATGCAGTTGCTCCTCGTGTGGAAGTGGGTGTTAACATGAAAAACCTGATTGTGGTGAAAGCTGGAGAAAATGTCTTCCTGGATGCTGAGGTCTTTGGCAAACCACTTCCCAAAGTGAGCTGGAAGAAGGATGGAGTACCTCTGGTCCTTGCTGAGGGAATGAAGATGTCACAAAAGAAACATGTTCATCTGCTGGAGCTATACTCTGTCACCAGGAAAGAGACTGGGGACTACACTATCACAGCTGAAAATGTCAATGGCACCAAGTACGCCACCATAAAGGTCAAAGTACTCGGTAAGCTAAAGTTATGTTAGTTCATTTTATTGTAGTGCTTTAGCTAGCGTTTCATGTTTTGAGAGAAAAAGCTTATCCTTGTGTTTTTTCTACCACAGACAAACCAGGCCCTCCAGCCTCAGTGAAAATTACTAAGGTGTTTGCTGACCGTGTTAAGCTGCGATGGGAGCCACCACTTGCAGATGGCGGTTCTGAAATCACTAACTACATCATTGAGAAGCGTGAGACTAGCAGGGCCAACTGGGCACTGGTCACCTCAAACATCCATGGACACATCACTGACTGTTCAGTGGAGAAGCTTATTGAAGGACATGAATATCAGTTCCGAGTCAGTGCTGAGAACCAGTATGGTGTGGGAGATCCCATTATGACTGACGGTGTCACGGTCAAGAATCCTTATGGTAAGAAAACTCACTATATTCTACGTGAGGAGAATAAAATGAAAAAATGAAAGCATGCATGTTTTACTGACTGCATAAACCTTTCTCCCACATCTCTATGATACATTTTGAAAGTCTCATATTAGCTTGACCATGCTTAAATCATTAAAATTACTGTGATTTGATATATATCTTGACATTTTTTACTTAAATTCAATTTTTCAAATTGTGAATTGTGTGACATGGCTAATGTGTAAGTTTTTTATTCCTCTATAACACCATGTTGATCAAAGTTGGTGTAGCCCATCTTGCTTATTGATGACCAAAAATAAAGACAGACGCTAATGGAAGAGAATTTAAACATTATCTCTTATGTCAGATGTTCCTGGTCCATGTGAGCCACCTGTCATCACCAACATCACAAAGAACTCCATGACAGTCAGCTGGAAGGCTCCAGCCAATGATGGCAAGTCTCCCATCCTTGGCTACATGTTGGAGAAACGTGAGGCCACTGAGCTGAGCTGGGCTAAGGTTAACCGCCGACCAGTCATTGATAGGACCATTAAGGCCACTCAACTGACTGAGGGCTCTGAATATGAGTTCAGAGTAATTGCTATAAACAAGGCTGGTCTTGGGAAACCCAGCGACGCTTCAAATGGTGCCCTGGCTGTTGACCCTGTCTGTGAGTATCTGCTTTAAAACACACTTTCTAAATGAAAGTAAAATGCTTCAGACAACTAATTATTCATAAATAATTCTTTAGATCCTCCCGGGCCACCTGCCTTCCCCAAGGTGGTGGACTCTACCAAGACGTCAATTAGCCTTAGCTGGACCAAACCAGCATATGATGGTGGCTGTGAGATCATTGGATACTTGGTTGAATGCAAGCGAGTTGATGCAGAGAGCTGGACAAGATGCAATGTGCCAAAGAAACTCCAGGCCACAAAATTCTTGCTGACAGGCCTGATGGACAACACTGAGTACCAGTTCAGAGTCACGGCTGTTAACAAGATTGGCTACAGTGAGCCCAGCGAGGTGCCTGGAAACTACATGCCTAAGGATATCCTAAGTATGTTCCCAGCTGTTTCTGATTCAACACTATTTAGATAAATAATTTCCAAAAGGAAAATTGTTTAGTTTACTGGTTTAATTTACTGGTTTTCTGTGGGGTGTTTCCACCGGAGATCAGCAGCTTATGTCTAAATCATTGTTATGAATATGTGTGGCTATTGCTGAATCTCTAAAAGAAAAAAGAATTAAATCAAGAGGCAATATAAAAATCAATCAAGTTAGCTTGGCTTTGAAGGAGAGACTGTGTCAACAAATACAGTAGTATACCTTATCTCTCATTACTATATCACAGTGTATCACTGTTAAAGAGGAACTCCATTTCATTAAATAACTTTAATGCATATGGCATTATGGAGATCAGATTGTATGACTACTAACTGGCTCAGTGGTAATAGAAGAAAGTGAAATAACCATTTAACTAATCCAACATAGAATTTCTCATATCATTTTCATAAAGTCTAACTATTAGAAAAATTTGACCAACCAGCAATTTTCTAGCGTAACTGAAATTGCTGGTCTGGCCTTTGTGGTTATCTTCTTAATTTATATATTATATTACTTGTTTCCACTAGCGAATTAACTTTATTAATAAAGCATATTGTCAATAATTAATATCGTTCTTGGTGAACTTGATAAACTAAGACTTTCTTGGTATTAGCCAAAATTAACACTTAATATTTTCAGGAGGACAAGTTAGCACTGTGAAAAGAGAATACTGCCTAATGGGCAAGACAGATTAACAGAAGAAATAATGGCAACTAACAGATGACATAACAGTTAAGTTAGTCATTGTAATTAATGACCAGTGATGGGAATAACGGTGTTACAAGTAACAGCGTTACTAACGGCGTTACTTCTTTCAGTAACGAGTCATCTAACTAATTGCTATTCCTATCGTTACAACGACGGTTGAAGCAGTTTACGCTCTACAAGTATGATATACCAATGAGCTATAAAACAATTGTGTGCTGAGGAAGAATAAAGCAACGATAAAACCAGATGTCATGAAAGATGACAAAGCAACAAGATATATATCAATTTATAAATTGTGTTGATAGGCCTCAATTCATGATAAAACAGATATGTTTTCCTTCAATAGTTTCATGTTTACTGTCAGCACAGCGCTATCATTAATAACATGAAAATGCGGCGAGTTGTTGCGTTACTATTTTCAACAAACAGACGGTTGAAGCTGTGTTCAGTTTACCGCATCTTATATCAGCTGCACGGAAGTAGCTGTAAGTAATCTGGACGCTACAACTTTAAGCAGCTGCGCGCTCCCGCGGACGGCAATCACTTTTTGGCACAACACCTGGAGCTCAGGGGGCAAAACAATCACATGAGTGCTGCTGTTTGACTGAGGAAGAATAAAGTAGTCGTGATAAGCCAATCACATGACCACTTCAAGATGACAAAGCAACAAGGTGATATATATCAGTTTATAAATTGTGTTGATAGGCCACGTAAAACCAGAGTCATGATAAACAAGATATACGCGGCGTTTTGTTCCTCAATAGTTTCATGTTTACTGTCTAAGCACAGCGCAGCGAGACCTCTGCTTATGACCAAACAAAAAAACAAACAAACAAAAAAAAACAACTGCCCGTTCCTGTTGGTGGAAAAATGCACCATGTCAACCAATCAAAAAAATGATATGGCAACATGACATTTGGTTGTTTAGGAAGAGGGGGAAGTTTTAGGAGTGATGGCGAGAGAGAGAGAGAGAGTGAGTTTTGAGATGTGAGATTTGTGACGTTTTGCGTGGTGTTTGGAGTGTGTAGTTAATGTGCTGTCTTGTGTAGTTAGTGTGTAGTGTTGTGGATAGTTTTGTGTTGTGTGTCAGAACAATGAGGCGACTGCTGTCTCCAGGTAGAAACAGCAGTGATACACCTGCTGCTGTCAGACCTGCAGGTATCAGGCTGTGATGTTCTCCTTTATAGTGGACAGAAATGATTTTTTTGGAGTGGCACAAATAATTTGTGTGGCATCTTATTGAAGAACAGCTGATTGTTCTGTAAATAGTTTAAAATGGTTATTTAAAAAAGGGTCAAAGGTAAATGGATGCAAATAACTTTGTTGTTTGCAAAACTTGTGCATAGGATTTTAAAATTGACAATTAATATTTGCATTTAAAATCATGAAATATGATTCAATAAACATGTTTGGGGTTGTTACAGTAAAAAATATAACTTTTTCTACTCGGATTTTATGTTTTTTGTCTGATTTTAGATCAATTGTGTTAACACAGTATGTCAAAATGAAAACATAACTGTAAATTCAGACACGTGAGGTTGTGCTGAAAAGGATGATACCAAACAAGACAAAGTAAATAGTTTTTAAAGGTGAAATGTGGAGAGAAAATCAAAAGTAGTTAAAATGGCCAATTATACCCTGGATGTTTTTTTAAAGTAACGCAATAGTTACTTTTCAATTACTTTTAAAATCTTGTAACTCTGTTACTAACTCGTTTACTTTTTTGAAGAAGTAACTAGTAACTATAATTAATTACTTTTTCAAAGTAACTTCTCCAACACTGTTAATGACCCACCCTTTGTTTCCTCCAGTTGCTCCTGAAGCTGAGCTTGACGCTGACCTGAGAAAAGCTTTGGTTCTGCGAGCTGGAGTAACCATGAGGCTCTATGTACCACTGAGAGGACGCCCAGCACCGAAGGTGACATGGACTAAAGTTGATGCTAATTTGAAGGAAAGGCAAGGACTACTGATCAAGACATCGGACTGGGACACCCTACTGATGATTGAGGATGTTAACAGATATGATTCTGGCAAATATGTTCTGTCACTGGAGAACAGCAGTGGCTCTAAGAGCTACACCATCGTAGTAAAGGTCCTTGGTAAGAATTTCTGTCATATAAAATGTTGAGTGCACACACCCCAGTGAGTTGGACTGTCACATGCAATGTAGACATGTAAATGAAACCAAGTTAGTGAAAAACCTTTTCACTGATTGATAGTTCAAATCTATCAAGAGATTTTTCTTAGCTTGCATCAAGCTGAAATAAAATTCTTGAAATGGTGGTTTTAAAAATTAAACATTAAATGTACTAAATGGAGTCGAACCTAGTTTTCACCTTAAAATGTGTAAAAAAGTAGAACATATACATGATTATATAAAAAATATCAGAAATATCAGCATGAAGAAAGAAAGTGGTTTTTTTTAATAAATATAGAGTGCACACATAGGCTTAATGTGTGTTTTCACTCCAGACATGCATTTGTACTCGTGCCTGTATAACTTTCTGAAAGCTATAAGGCAAAGAAATTGCTTCTCTTGCCCACTTAGATTCTCCAGGCCCACCCTTAAACCTGACTGTGAAGGAAACCTCCAGAACCCATGCCTGCATCACCTGGGATGCCCCACTGATTGATGGTGGTAGTCCAGTTAAGAACTACATCGTAGAGAAACGTTTGGCTGAGAGGAAAGCCTGGACCTGTGTGTCAGCAGATTGTCCTAAGATTTCCTTCAGGATCACCAACCTGGAGGCAGGACAGGCCTACTGCTTCAGAGTTCTAGCTGAAAATGCATACGGCATTGGAGAAGGCTGTGAGACCCCAGGCAGCATCAGGGCCTCTGGTAGTTACAAGATATTTGATACTTAAATTTAAATATACTTTGAGCTCATGAATGCCACTGCATTCATGAGCTCAAAGAAAGACACTATATATGTAGCTAAAAATCAATTTTAAAAAAACACAAATGTTCAATCTTCGTCCATTTGTCCTTCCTCTGCAGAGCAACCTGGTCCAGTGACAGACTTCAAAGCTCAGAAGACTACAAAGAACTCTATCACCCTGTCCTGGAAGAAGCCAATCAATGATGGTGGAAGTTATATTACTGCATACATCCTGGAGCAGGGTGAAGGTGAGGAGAAGTGGAAGCAGATCGTGAAAGGCAAGAATACCTCACACACTATTGGAGAACTGACAGAAGGCAAGGAGTATTCTTTCAGGGTCAAGGCACTCAACGAGTCTGGAGAGGGACCACCCACTGAGCTCACTGCTGTTGCAAAGGACCAATTTGGTAAAAATGCCATCATGCTATTCTTAGTTATACTAAAATTATAATGTTTAACTTTTTAATGATGATTATCCTTTTGAACTTCAGTGCTACCCGACTGCAACTTAAGCAATCTGCACGATGGCTGCTGTGTGGTTAAGGAGGGCAGCACAACACGCATTAACATCCCCATCACTGGAGTTCCAAACCCCACTGCTACCTGGAAGAAGGGCGATATGGGACTGGGTGATACTGGCCGGATGTGTGTTGAAGCATCTCAGGGCATCACCACCTTACTGATTCGAGACTGCCAGAGAGGAGATGCTGACACCTACACTATAAACGTCAGGAACAGTGCTGGCTCAAAGGACTGCAAGTTCCAGCTGAAGGTGGTTGGCAAACCCGGTATCTGCACTGGACCCATTACATTTGATGAGATAACTGCCGATGCCATCACACTAGAGTGGGGACCACCCAAAGATGATGGTGGTGCAGAGGTGTCTAATTACATTGTGGAGAAGAGGAGAACAACAGATAACAAGTGGGCTACAGTGGCTTCTGCCATCCAGAAGACCACCATGAGAGTGATCAGACTCCACGAAGGGATAGAATACATCTTTAGAGTGTTCGCTGAGAACAAGTATGGGGTTGGAGAACATCTGAGGTCTGACCCAGTCGTTGCCCAGCATCCTTTCAGTAAGTATGGCCATTGACTACTACCACTGTTAATTTATAACTGATTATACTTCAGATCTTTTTGTCTTGTCAAGACATTGTCTCTAATTTTTTTTTAATAAAAAGGGGCGAAATCATCTCTAGTACTCTGTTTTAGCAACATTTAGTGCTCATTATAAGACCTGAAGTATTTGTTTTACAAATGTACTTTTAAAATACTAGAAAATTAAATGAAACTACAGCTTTGTTTAGGGCTTTTTTTAATCAGTCTTTCTCGTGCAATGACACCATCTGCATTATACTGAACTGAGGTGTTTCAATACATTTTATTACACATATTAATAATGTCTTCCTCTTGCTTTCTCTTCTTCCTCCAGATGTTCCCGGGGCACCTGCTCCACCAGAAATTGTGAGCATCAGGCATGAATCAGCCATCTTGACTTGGGTTGATCCAAAGGACACTGGTGGTGCCCCAGTTACTGGTAACAAACAGTGATCAATGTACATGCTAAGTATGAGCAAACAGCAAATAACAATCAGTCTGATGAAGTAATTTTGTGTTTTCTCAAGGATATCACATAGAGTATAAGGAAAAGAACAGTCTGATGTGGAAGCGGGCAAGTAAGACTCCTCTGAGAGTAAAAGAATGTAGAGTCACTGGACTGACAGAAGGATTAGAATATGAGTTCAGGGTAATGGCCATGAACATGGCTGGCCTGGGAAAGGCTAGCAAAGTAACTGAGGCCGTGGTTGCCCTGGATCCTATTGGTGAGTCCACTGTTATTGGAATCTTTTTTTTGCTCTAATCTTATTCAACTCTGTACTGTTTACAGTACTTGTTACCTGAGCTATGGCAACCATGTCTCTTTTTGAAATGCTTTACAACCGTCTTCTCTTTTGTGTCATGTCAGATCCTCCTGGCAAGCCTGAAGTAATCAGTATCACCAGGAGCACAGTCACTCTGATGTGGACAGCTCCCAAATATGACGGTGGCTACAAGCTTACTGGTTATATCATAGAGAAACTTGAGGCCAGTGGTAAGGCCTGGATGAAAGCAAATCATGTCAACATTCAGGGCTGTGCTTTTACCGTCACTGACCTGACTGAAGGATCCCAGTATGAATTTAGAGTCAGAGCCAGGAATGCTGCAGGTGCCATCAGTATTCCTTCAGAGCCTACTCCGCTTTTGACCTGCAAGGATGAATATGGTAAGCTAAGTGGTAAACAGTTGGACTAGTTTTGGAGTTGACTGTAGATTATTGATTTTTTCCCCCCCTTTAAGTATATATGTAGTTAGGACTTAAAAATAATTGTGAAAAGTTTGAAATTTTCAGTTGTTGAACGTTTAAAATTTCAACAACTGCCTACAATGCAAAATACAACTTTTTTTTGTCATCTCTACAGAGCCCCCAACCATCACTATTGACCCAGAAATGAAAGATGGTATAGCCATCAGAGCAGGAGACACAATTGTAATCTCAGCTTCTAAAATTGTGGGCAAACCTCCACCTACTGCAGCGTGGTCCAAGGGAGGACGTGAGTTGAAGACTTCTGACATTGTCACCATCACCAGTACCCCAACCTCCTCTACTCTGGCTATTAAGTACGCAAGTCGGAAGAACACAGGGGAGTACACTATCACTGCCAGCAACCCCTTTGGCATTAAGGAAGAACATGTTAAGGTGAAGGTCTTAGATGTTCCTGGACCTCCAGGCCCAATTGAAGCCAGTAACATTTCAGCCGAAAAGTGTACCCTGACCTGGCTTCCACCGGAGGAGGATGGAGGCTCTTCTATCAAATCCTACATCCTTGAGAAGAGAGAAACCAGCCGACTACAGTGGACCAAACTAGCTGAAAATGTCGTGGATTGCAGACACGTAGTCAGCAAACTGATTAAAGGCAACGAATACATTTTCAGAGTGTCTGCTGTGAACCAGTATGGCACAGGAGATTCAACCCAGTCTGGTCCAGTCAAAATGGTTGATAGTTTCTGTAAGTTTATATTTTTTATGTGGTTTATATCTGTGTATTAATAAACAATAAAAGCAATTTAGCTATAGGATCTTGCGGATCCTTTAAAAGAAAAATATAGCTAATAGGCATGTCCTTCCTGTTTCTGTTTCCCCAGCCCCACCAGGTCCGCCCTCAACCCCAGACATTGATAATGTTAGTAGGAATGCTGTCACCATTTCATGGAAGAGACCAGTACGAGATGGGGGAAGTGACATTAGAGGATACTGTGTTGAGAGGAAAGAGAGAAAAGGACTGAGATGGGTCAGAGCCTGTAAGCGGACTATCCCTGACCTGCGGTTTAAGGTGCAAGGCCTGAGTGAGGGAGTAGAGTACGAGTTTAGAGTCACTGCTGAGAACAAGGCTGGATTTGGGGAGCCAAGTGAACCATCGCGCCCTGTCATGACAAAAGATATTGTGTGTAAGTAAAACTCACAGCAATTTTCTCACGGCAATGTGAATTGTATTTTTAAATCAAGCTTTGTCAAATACATAATTACCTATATTAACTGTTTTACATATTTTGTTTTTGTGTTTATTAGATCCACCCGGTCCCCCATCCAACCCTAGAATTACAGAAACCACCAAAACCTCAGCCACATTCACCTGGGGCCGACCCCACTATGATGGTGGTCTTGAAGTAGAGGGCTACATTGTTGAATATAAAAAGGAAGGACATGATGATTGGGAGACAGAGACACAGTACCCACTGAAAGCTTCAGAATACGTGATTGGTAAACTTCAAAAAGGAGGCAAATACCACTTCAGGGTTAGTGCTGTAAACTCTGAGGGAATAGGCGAGCCTGCGGAGGTTGAGAAAGTGACTGAATTGGTGGACCAGGAGATGTTGCCAGACTTTGAGCTGGATGCTGAACTCAGAAGAACTCTGGTAGTTAGGGTTCGTGCTTCAATCCGTATGTTTGTTCCTATCAAGGGCCGTCCTGTCCCTGAAGTCACATGGAGTAAAGATGATACTAACCTGAAAACACGTGCACATATTGACACCACAGAGTCATACACTCTTCTGGTTATTCCTGACTGCACAAGATATGATGCTGGAAAGTACCACCTTTGTCTAGAGAATGTTGCTGGAAAGAAGACTGGGTTTGTTAATGTGAAAGTTCTGGATACACCAGGACCACCAGTCAATCTCAAACCTAGAGAGATCGCGAAGAACAGCATCACCCTACAGTGGGAAATTCCCATTATTGACGGTGGTTCTAAGATTCGTAACTACATTATTGAGAAAAGAGCAGCCACTAAGAAGGCCTACACAGTGCTTAGCACCACATGGCAGAAGTGTTCCTTCAAGATTCCAGACCTCGAGGAGGGAGCTTACTACTATTTCCGTGTCTCAGCTGAGAATGACCTGGGTGTGGGTGAGCCAGCTGAAACCCCAGAGCCAATCAGGGTATCCCAGGCCCCCTCTGCCCCAGAAAATTTGTATGTCACCGATGTTACCTCTGATAGTGCCAGCCTTGCATGGACCAAGCCTTTACATGATGGTGGCAGCTTGATCACTGGGTATGTCATTGAGGCTCAAAAGAAGGACACTGATCAGTGGGTCCATGTGGCCACCATTAAGGCTCTGGATTATACTGTTACAGATCTAATTGAGGGTGCTGAATATACCTTCCGTATAATGGCAGTCAATGCATCAGGCAGGAGTGATCCCCGTGAGAGCAGACCAGCTGTTATCAAAGAGCAGACTTCTGCTCCTTCATTTGACCTGCGTGGGGTCTACCAGAAAACGATCATTGCTAAGGCAGGAGATCGGTTGAAGGTGGAGATTCCAGTGTTGGGCAAACCAAGGCCTGTAGTTTCATGGAAGAAAGGAGATACAGTGGTCAAGGAGACACAAAGACTCAACATTGAAACTACACTAACATCAACTATTCTCAACATCAATGAGATAAAAAGGACAGATGGAGGCCAGTATTCTATGACTGGTAAAAACATGCTGGGGACAATGACAGAGACAATCACAATCCTGGTTCATGACATTCCTGGACCTCCAACTGGTCCTATTAAGCTGGAAGAAATTTCATGTGATTATGTGCTGATGTCCTGGGACCCACCAGAAAATGATGGAGGTGTTCCTATTAACAACTATATTGTTGAGATGCGGGAGACCACTGGTACTTCATGGGTAGAGCTGGCAGCTACAGTCATCCGCACCACATTTAAGGCAGCCAGACTCACTACTGGAACTCAGTATCAGTTCCGCATCAAGGCCCAGAACAGATATGGGATTGGACCAAGCATTATCTCTGAACCAGTGGTAGCTGTCTATCCATTTGATGTACCAAGCCAGCCTGGCACTCCCGTGGTCACCTCTTTCAACAAGGATGCTATGACCCTTAGTTGGAATGAGCCATCCTCTGATGGAGGTAGTGCCATTCTGGGCTATCATGTGGAAAGGAAAGAGAAAAACAGTATTCTGTGGCAGAGGATCAGCAAAGCCCTTGTTGTTGGAAATCTATTTAAATCAACAGGCCTTATTGATGGAATTGCATATGAACACCGTGTTATTGCTGAAAATATGGCTGGTCTCAGCAAAGCCAGCAAACCCTCTGAGCCCATGTATGCTTTGGACCCAGTTGATCCACCAGGCAGGCCAGTAGCACTAAATATTACTAGGCATGAAGTGACCTTGTCATGGACCAAGCCAGAGGGAGATGGAGGATTTTCTATTACTGGATACACTGTAGAGAGGAGGGAGATGCCCAATGGACGTTGGCTCAAAGCAAACTTCAACAACATTCTGGAAACTATCTACACAGTCAGTGGTCTAACTGAAGATGCAACCTATGAATTCCGTGTGTTTGCTAGGAACTCAGCTGGTGCTGTTAGTGCTCCATCCCAGTCATCTGAAGCAATCTTGTGCAGAGATGACATTGAAGAGCCCCGGCTTGATGTAGATGCATCATATAGCAGCACTGTTGTTGTCATGGCAGGAGAGGTATTCAAGCTGGAAGCCAGTGTAACTGGAAGGCCAATCCCATCTCTGGTATGGACCAAAGAAGGAAAAGAGCTTGAGGATACAGCCAAAATTGAGATAAAAACATCCGAGTTCCACACAACTTTAACAAACAAAGATTCGCTCAGGAGGGATGGTGGTGCTTTCACTTTGATTGCGAGCAATCCTGGTGGCTTTGCTAAGTTCATATACAATGTCAAGGTGTTAGATAGACCAGGACCTCCCAACTCCCTCACTGTAACAGATGTTACTGCTGAGAAATGTGTCCTTAATTGGCTCCATCCAACACATGATGGTGGTGCCAAGATTGAGTACTTTATCATTCAGAGACGAGAGACCAGCAGGTTGGCTTGGACAAATGTGGCCACAGACCTTCAAGCTAATAGGTTCAAGGTCACCAAGCTTCTAAAGGGCAATGAATACATTTTCAGAGTTATGGCTGTTAACAAGTATGGTGTGGGTGAACCTGTGGAGTCGGAACCTGTCATCTGTGCCAACCCCTATGTACCCAGTGACCCACCACAGCAGCCTGAAGTCACCATAATCACCAAGGACTCTATGGTTGTCTGCTGGGATCGCCCTGAACATGATGGTGGCAGTAGAATAAACACATACATAATTGAAAGACGGGACAAAACTGGCCTGCGCTGGGTGAAGTGCAACAAGAGGACTGTAACTGACTTGCGATTCAAAGTCTCAGGCCTCACACCAGGGCATGAATATGAATTCAGAGTTCTTGCTGAGAATAATGCTGGGCTAAGTCAGCCCAGTCCTTCCAGTCCATTCTACAAAGCCATTGACACCATCTTCCAACCTGGACCTCCAGGGAACCCCAGAGTGCTGGACACAACCAAGTCTTCTATCACACTTGCATGGAACAAGCCTGTCTATGATGGTGGTTCAGAAATCACTGGTTACATAGTGGAGACCTGCCTGCCTGAGGAGGATGAATGGACAATTCACACTCCCAAGAATGGTTGGACAGCCACTTCTTTCACCATCACCAATTTGAGGGAAAACCAAGAGTATAAAATCAATATTTCTGCCACTAATTGTGAAGGAGTGGGAGAGCCTGCAGCTGTTCCTGGAACACCCAAGGCTGAAGACAGACTAGTTCCTCCAGAAATTGAACTTGGAGCAGAACTACGTAAGGTGGTCTGCATCAGAGCCTGCAGCACACTCAGACTTTTTGTCCCTATCAAGGGAAGACCAGCACCTGAAATAAAATGGTCTAGAGAGCATGGAGAATCTCTAGATAAAGCTAACATTGAAATCACCTCATCATTCACCACTCTTCAGGTAGAAAATGTTGACAGATTCGATGGGGGTAAATACATTGTGACTGTAGAGAATGCCTCAGGAAGTAAGACAGCCTTTGTTAATGTCAGAGTGCTAGACAGTCCTGGAGCGCCTCAAAATCTGATTGTCAGGGAGGTCACTAGAGATTCAGTTTCTCTTGCTTGGGATGCTCCTGTCATTGATGGTGGTTCCAGAGTCCGCAATTACATTGTGGAGAAGCGTGAATCAACCAGAAAGGCTTATTCAACTGTGTGTGCCAGCTGCCATAAGTCAAGTTGGAAAGTTGGAGACCTAGAGGAGGGAAAGATGTACTTCTTCAGAATTTTGGCTGAAAATGAATATGGCATTGGCCTCCCAGTAGAGACTCTTGAACCAATTAAAGCATCAGAGAGGCCTCTTCCCCCAGGCAAAGTGTCTCTTCGTGAAGTTACCAGCAAAAGTGTCACATTAAGTTGGGAAAAGCCTGACCATGACGGTGGAAGCAGAATCACTGGCTATATAGTTGAGATGCAGGGAAAAGGCAGTGAGAAGTGGACCCAGGTCATGGTTGTAAAAAGCAATGAAGCTCATGTTACTGGCCTTACACAGGGAGAAGAGTATACATTCCGTATTTCAGCCGTTAATGAAAAGGGAGTCAGTGACCCCCGCTCTCTCAATGTACCTGTGGTTGCCAAGGATCTGGTCATCTCACCAACCTTCAAACTTCTTTTCAGCACATTTAGTGTGCTAGCAGGGGATGATCTGAAAATAGATGTACCATATGCTGCCCATCCCAAGGCTACAGCAACTTGGCTCAAAGATGGTGTTGCTCTCAAAGAGACGACAAGAGTGAATGCAGATACCACAGACAAAAATCTTCTCCTGGTTATTAAGGAGGCTTGCAGAGATGATGTGGGAACATATACTGTCAAACTTACTAACACAGCTGGAGAGGCATCTACAGATATCAGTGTTATTGTTTTAGATAAGCCTGGACCTCCAACTGGCCCAATTAAGCTAGATGAGGTCACTGCTGATAGCGTGATCCTGTCCTGGGATCCACCTCAGTATGATGGCGGTTGTGCCATCAATAATTACATCGTTGAGAAGAGAGACACATCTACCACTAACTGGCAGATTGTGTCAGCTACAGTAGCCAGAACCACTATCAAGGCAGCACGTCTGAAAACTGGATCTGAGTACCAATTCAGGATTGCTGCAGAGAACAGATATGGCAAATCTTCAGCCCTGTTATCTGATACTATTGTTGCTCAGTATCCTTTTGAGGTTCCTAGTTCACCACGTTCTGTTACCGTTCAGTCAACCACCAAGGAAAGTATGGTGGTTGTATGGGAAAAACCCAGCAATGATGGTGGAAGCAAGATTTTGGGATACCATTTAGAGCTAAAAGAGAGAAACAATATATTGTGGGTGAAACAGAACAAACAACTTGTCCCAGAAACAAGATTCAAGGTTATTGGCCTGGAGGAGGGTATTGAATATGAGTTCAGAGTTTATGCTGAGAACATTGTTGGCCTCAGCAAAGCCAGCAAAGTGAGTGAAATACAAGTTGCCCGAGATCCTTGTGACAGACCAGGAAAACCAGAAGCTGTCATTGTAACACGAAACCAAGTGACACTAAGATGGACAAAACCCCAATATGATGGTGGAATCAAGATCACAGGTTATATTATTGAGAAGAAGGAGGGAGCTGGTCGGTGGATGAAGGCCAGTTTCACCAACATCACTGAAACAGAATTTGTTGTCACAGGACTTATTGAGAATCAGATTTATGAATTCCGTGTCATTGCCAAAAATGCAGCAGGTGTTTTTAGCCAGCCATCTGATTCTACTGGAGCCATCACTGCCAAGGATGAGGTGGATCCACCCAAAATTGACTTGGAAGCTAAATACTCCCAAGCTGTGGTAGTTAATGCTGGAGAGACATTTAAACTTGAGGCTGCTGTTTATGGTAAACCCGTACCCACAATTCACTGGCTGAAAGAGGGCCAGGAGATCACCGAAGCAGCTCGCTTAGAGCTTAAGAACACAGATTTTACAGCTTGTCTGGTTGTTAAAGAAGCCATCCGTGTTGATGGAGGTCAGTACATACTTCTAGTAAAGAATGTTGGAGGAGAGAAATCTGTTAACATTAATGTTAAGGTTTTAGACAGACCTGGTGCACCCGAAGGCCCTATATCCATTTATGGTGTCACTAATGAAAAATGCTCAATTTCCTGGAAACCTCCCTTGCAAGATGGAGGAAGTGATGTTTCCCATTATATTGTTGAGAGGAGGGAAACCAGCAGATTGGTTTGGACTGTAGTTGAACCAAAAGTTCAGACACTGAACTTGAAGATCACCAAATTACTTCCTGGTAATGAATATATTTTCAGAGTGATTCCTGTTAACAAATATGGAGTTGGAGAGCCACTGGAATCTGAGCCAATGGTTGCCAGGAATCCATTTGTCACTCCCAACCCACCAACAAATGTGGAAGTTTCCACAATCACCAAAGACTCTATGGTGGTGACCTGGGAGAGACCAACTAATGATGGTGGCAGCCCAATCCAGGGATACATTGTTGAGAAACGTGACAAGGATGGTGTGCGATGGACTAGATGCAACAAGCGCAATATTAGTGAGCTGCGCTTTAGAGTAACAGGGCTTCTTGAAAACCATAGCTATGAATTCAGAGTTGCTGCTGAGAATGCTGCAGGTGTTGGCATGCCTAGTGCACCAACAGTGTACTACAAAGCACTGGATCCTGTCTTCAAACCAGGCCCACCAAACAACCCCAAGGTGGTAGACACATCTAGATCCACTGTTTCCCTAACATGGGGCAAACCCATCTATGACGGTGGCTGCGAGGTTCAGTCTTACATTGTAGAGGCATGCAATGGTGCATCTGATGAGTGGTTTATGTGTACTCCACCAACTGGAATCATGGACACAAAATATACTGTGAAAAAACTTCTGGAAAAGCATGAGTACCAATTTAGAGTGTGTGCAATCAACAAGGTTGGTGTTGGTGAGCATGCTGATGTTCCTGGAAAAATTCTTTTGGAGGAGAAACTTGAAGCACCTGATCTTGATCTTGATGCAGATATGAGAAAGATGATCAACATCAGAGCAGCAAGTACGCTCAGATTGTTTGTTCCTGTAAGGGGTCGTCCAGCTCCGGAGGTGAAATGGGGCAAGGCTGATGGTGAGATTAAGGAGACTGCTCAGATTGACAATACAGGCAGCTATGCATCACTTGTCATTGAGAATGTTGACAGATTTGATAGTGGCAAGTACACCCTGACTGCTGAGAATGCTAGTGGAGTAAAATCAGTCTTCATAAGTGTCAGAGTCCTGGACTCCCCTAGTCCACCAACTAACTTCGTGGTGAAAGAGATTACCAAGAATTCTGTCACTCTCACATGGGAGCCTCCACATCTGGATGGTGGCTCAAAGATTAAGCACTATATTGTTGAAAAGCGTGAGAGCACCAGGAAAGTGTACTCTCCCATCACTACATGTAACAAGATGTCATGGAAAGTTGAACCTCTTCCAGAGGGTGGAATCTTTTTCTTTAGAGTATTGGCTGAGAATGAATATGGTGTGGGTCTCCCTGCTAAAACTATAGAACCAGTTAAGATATCTGAGAAACCTCAGCCACCCGGCAAGGTCAGTGTTGTTGACGTTACTCACAGCACTGTAACTTTAACTTGGGAAAAGCCTCTGCACGACGGTGGTAGTAGAATCACCCACTATGAAGTTGAACTAGCTCCCAAGGACAGTGAAACTTGGTCTATATGTGCTAGTGTGAAAGCACTGGAAACATTAGTGACAAACCTTCTCAAGGGAGAGGAGTACCAGTTCAGAGTTGTTGCTGTAAATGACAAGGGCAAAAGTGACCCGCGACAGTTGGCTCATTCAGTTGTAGCAAAGGACCTTGTTATTGAACCTGCTGTTAGACCCAAGGCAAGTTCTTATAGTGTCCAGGTGGGGTATGACCTCAAGATAGATGTCCCAGTCGCTGGTCACCCTAAACCAATTATCACCTGGACCAAAGATGGCGTAGCCCTTAAGCAGACTACCAGAGTCAATGTCACCGACTCAGCACAAACTACCACTCTTACCATAAAGGATGCTACCAGAGAAGATGGAGGTATGTACACTATCAGTGTCTCCAATGACCTTGGTTCAAAGAATGCAACTGTAGAGGTGATCACCTTGGACAAACCAGGCCCACCCACAGGCCCTGTAAAGTTGGAGGATATCAGTGCTGAGAGCATCACCCTCAGCTGGGAACCTCCTACATACACAGGTGGTTGTCCAATCTCAAACTATGTGGTGGAGAAGAGAGACACAACCACAACAAACTGGTCGGTTGTGTCTGCCACTGTGGCTAGAACCACTCTAAAAGTCAGCAATCTGAAGACAGGCACTGAGTACCAGTTCAGAATTTATGCTGAAAATAGATATGGAAAGAGCTATGCAATTGATTCACAGCCTGTTGTGGCACAGTATCCATTCCAGGAGCCAGGACCACCAGGAACACCATTTGTTTCTTCATACACTAAAGACTACATGGTAGTTGAGTGGCATAAACCCCCAAGTGATGGTGGCAGTGCCATCTTGGGCTACCATCTGGAAAGGAAAGAAAGGAACAGTATCCTCTGGACAAAGATAAACAAAATGCTCATCCAAGATTGTAGATTCAAATCTACTCCACTCGAGGAAGGCATTGAGTATGAGTATAGAGTCTATGCAGAGAACATTGTTGGCATTGGTGAGTGTAGCAAAGTGTCTGAGGTTTATGTTGCCCGTGATCCATGTGATCCTCCTAGCCGTCCTGAGGCTGTGATTGTGACCAGGCACTCAGTGAAACTCAAGTGGAACCCCCCAGAGTACGATGGTGGGAGTTTAGTTACAGGTTATCTAGTAGAGAAACGTGATCTTCCTGAAGGAAAATGGATGAAGGCTAGCTTCACAAACATCATTGAACATGAATTCACAGTTACTGGCCTGACAGAAGATAGCAAATATGACTTCAGAGTAATTGCAAAGAATGCTGCAGGTGCCGTTAGCAAGCCCTCTGAGAGCACAGGGTCCATAACTGCTAAGGATGAAGTTGTCCCACCTAAGAGTGAGACAGATCCTATGTACAACCAGACCATTGTCATAAATGCAGGAGAGACATTCAATCTTGAGGCCAGTGTGGAAGGAAAGCCTATTCCAACTGCTCAGTGGTTCAAGGGGAATCTTGAAGTTGAAAACTCAGCAAGAGTGGAGATCAGAAACACAGATTTTAAAGCTTTGCTTGTTGTAAAGGATGCTATCAGAGTTGATGGTGGACAGTATACTCTGGTTCTCACAAATGTGGCAGGAAGTAAGACTATCCCCTTCAGTGTGAAGGTTCTGGACAGACCAGGGCCTTCAGAAGGACCTCTTACTATCAGCAATGTTACTGAGGAAAAATGCTCACTGTCATGGCTGCCACCCAGGCATGACGGAGGCGCCAGCATTTCTCACTACATCATCCAGAAAAGAGAAACTAGCCGCTTGGCATGGACTGTGGTCTGCAGTGATTGTAAAGCTACCATGTTTAAAGTTACAAAGCTACTGAAGGGAAATGAGTACATCTTCAGAGTCATGGCTGTCAACAAATATGGCACAGGTGAGCCGCTTGAATCAGCACCAGTTATCATGAGAAATCCATTTGTTCCACCTGGCGCACCTCAGGATCTTGAGATCACAAACATCACCAGGGATTCTATGACTGTATGTTGGAACCGTCCTGAGACATCAGGAGGCAGTGACATTGTTGGCTACATTGTTGAGAAAAGAGACAGAGCAGGAGTGAGGTGGACCAAGTGCAACAAACGCAGAGTGACAGACTTGCGTTTCAGAGTAACAGGACTGACTGAGGACCATGAATATGAATTCAGGATATCTGCTGAGAATGCAGCTGGAGTGGGCCAGCCAAGTCCATCGACACCCTATCTTAAGGCATGTGACCCCACCTTTGAGCCAGGCTGTCCCACCAATGTCCATGTGGTAGACACTACTAGAGACTCCATTAGTCTGGCTTGGCACAGACCTATCTATGATGGTGGCTGTGAGATTCAAGGCTACGCTGTGGAAATAACCAAGGCTGATGAGGAGGAATGGGCCATATGCACCCCACCTTGTGGAGTCAATGCTACCAAGTTTACCATCAAAAAGTTGATTGAACACCAAGAATACAAGGTCCGCATTTGTGCCATCAACAAGGTGGGTGTTGGTGAGCCCACTGAGATCCAGGGAGTCGTTAAACCTATGGATAAGATTGACCCTCCAGAAGTGATTCTGGATTCAGAGCTCAGAAAGGGAATAGTTGTCCGTGCAGGAGGCTCGATGAGAGTCTGCATTCCATTCAAAGGCCGTCCTACTCCTGAGATAAACTGGGCCAAAGAGGATGGAGAGTTACCCAGTAAAGTTCAGATTGAGACTGGTGAAGATTACACACAGCTCTCAATTGAAATCTGTGACAAATATGATGCTGGAAAGTACGTGCTCAATTTAGAAAATAGTGCTGGCACCAAATCAGCTTTTGTTTCCGTTAAGGTGCTAGACACTCCAGGGGCTCCTTTAAACCTAACAGTAACAGACATCAAGAGGGAAAGTGTGACTCTGACCTGGGAGCCTCCTCTTATTGATGGTGGTGCAAGAATCAAGAATTACCTTGTTGAAAAGAGGGAGTCCACAAGGAAGGTTTACTCTAATGTGGACAACAAGTGCACAAAGACAAGCTATCGTATAACTGGCCTGACAGAGGGAACTATATATTATTTCAGAGTCTTAGCAGAGAATGAGTTTGGTGTGGGACAGCCAGCTGAGACAGAAGAATCAGTAAAAACATCTGAGCCCCCCCTGCCTGTGGGTAAGGTCACGTTGACCGAAGTGACAAAAACAACTGCTTCACTCTCCTGGGAGAAGCCAGATTATGATGGAGGTAGCAGAATCATTGGTTACTACATTGAGATGCAGCCTGTGGGCTCAGAGGAATGGGTGGTAGCTGCCACATGCAAAACTTGTGAAGGCACTGTCACAGGCCTCAGTGCAGGACACGAGTACCTATTTAGAATCTTAGCCTTCAATGAGAAGGGCAAGAGTGACCCTAGACCTTTGGCTGCGCCAGTCACTGCTAAAGATATAACCATTGAACCCAAATTCAAGATTCAATTTAACACTTATAGTTTACAGCACGGTGAGGATTTGAAGATTGAGATTCCAGTGATTGGACGACCTGTTCCCAAGGTTGAATGGAAGAAGGATGGACAAGCTCTTAAAGAGACAACAAGAATTAATGTTTCCAGCACATTGTCATGCACTAAGCTGTACATCAAAGATGCAAATAAGGAGGACTCTGGCAAATACACTGTCACAGCCACCAGTAGCATTGGAACAGCTACAGAGGAGATTACTGTTATTATTCTTGATAAGCCTGGGCCACCCACAGGCCCTGTAAAGATAGAAGAGGTGAGCTCTAATTATATCACTCTGTCTTGGGAGCCACCAGAGTATACCGGAGGCTGTCCCATCAATAATTACATCGTGGAGAAGAGAGATACTACCACCACAGCATGGCAGATTGTTTCTGCTACTATTGCCAGGACAACCATCAAAGTCACCAAGTTGAAGACTGGTGTTGAATATCAATTCAGAGTGTCAGCTGAAAATAGGTACGGGAAGAGTTCTGCAATTGTCTCTCCTGCTGTTATTGCTCAGTATCCATTTAATGAGCCTGCTGCCCCAGGAACACCAGTCATTTCTTCTGTAACCAAGGATAGCATGGTTGTTGAATGGAAACCTCCTACCAACAATGGGGGCAGTCCAATTCTTGGCTATCACCTTGAGAGAAAAGAAAAGAATAGCCTCTTGTGGACTAAATTAAACAAGCTTCTAATCCCAGACACACGTTTCAAAACTACAGAACTTGAAGAAGGTATTGAGTATGAATTCAGGGTTTATGCTGAAAATATTGCTGGTCTCAGCCCAGCTAGCAAGCTGTCTGAGAGCACAGTAGCAAGGGACCCTTGTGACCCACCAGGAACTCCTGAGCCTATTGAAATCACCAGAAACCATGTGACACTCCAGTGGACCAAGCCCCAGTATGATGGAGGGAGTGCAATTACTGGCTATGTGATTGAGAGAAGGAAGCACCCAGACACCCGCTGGATGAAGGCCAGCTTCACTAACATCATTGATACACAATTTACACTTACTGCTCTGACTGAAGACTGTGTGTATGAGTTCAGGGTCATTGCCAGAAATGCTGCTGGGATTTTGAGCAAACCCTCTCAGAGCACAGGGGAAATTACTGCCAAAGATGAAATTGAGGCTCCAGCAGCCACCATGGATTCAAAATTCAAGGATCTGACTATTGTTCACGCAGGTGAGACATTTGTCATTGATGCTGACTATACTGGAAAGCCTTTGCCTGAGGTCATTTGGTTAAAGGATGGAAAAGAGATAGACAAAGCCACACCAAGAATGGAAATCAAGACTACACTCACACGTACCATCCTGACGGTCAAGGATTGCATCAGAGTGGATGGTGGCCACTTTGTCCTCAAGCTTATTAATGTGGGAGGAGTCAAGATGATCCCAGTTAATGTCAAAGTTCTGGATAGACCTGGGCCTCCAGATGGACCTCTAGAAGTCAAAGGGGTCACAGCTGAGAAATGTTATCTGCATTGGAATCATCCCTCACATGACGGTGGAGCTGGCATCTCTCACTATATCATTGAGAAGAGAGAGACTAGTCGTTTGTCATGGACTGTGGTTGAGCCCAAGATTCAGGCAATCAGCTACAAAATCACAAAACTATTGCCTGGCAATGAATATATCTTTCGAGTTACTGCTGTAAATAAATATGGTGTTGGCGAGCCTTTAGAATCAGAAGCTGTTGTTGCTCGTAACCCTTTCACCACTCCCAGTGCCCCCTCAACCCCTGAGGTCGGTGCCATCACTAAGGACTCCATGGTGCTTTCCTGGGAGAGGCCCAATGATAATGGAGGTGCAGAGATTGAGGGATATGTCCTTGAAAAGCGTGATAAAGATGGTATCAGATGGACTAAATGCAACAAGAAGAGGCTGAATGACCTGCGATTCAGATGCACTGGTCTCACAGAGGGCCACTCTTATGAATTCAGGGTTTCGGCTGAAAATGCTGCTGGTGTAGGAAAGCCTAGTGCACCAACTCCGTACATCAAGGCCTGTGATGCCACTTATCCACCTGGACCCCCAAATAATCCAAAGGTCACTGACCATTCAAGCACCACAGTTTCCCTTTCATGGTCCAGGCCTATATATGATGGTGGTGCACAGATCACTGGGTATATTATCGAAATGAAAGAGGCAACAGATGATGAATGGATCATTTGCACACCACACACTGGCATCCAAGCCACTAACTACACAGTAAAGAAACTTAAGGAGAATGCGGAGTACAACTTCCGCATAAGTGCTGTTAACTGTGAGGGAGTAGGAGAACATGTAGATTTGCCTTGTTCCGTGATTGCTGCAGAGAAGCTGGAGGCTCCTGAAATTGAATTGGATTGTGACCTAAGAAAGATGGTCAACGTCCGTGCCTCTGCTACCTTGCGTCTGTTTGTGACAACCAGAGGGAAGCCTGAGCCTGAGGTCAGATGGTCAAAGGCTGATGGCACACTAAATGAACGTGCCCAGATAGAAGTCACAAGCTCTTACACAATGCTGGTGATTGAGAATGTTGACAGATTTGACACTGGCAAATATGTACTGACCCTTGAAAACCTCAGTGGCTCTAAATCAGCCTTTATTAATGTCAGAGTTCTGGATTCTCCTAGTGCTCCTACTAACCTCGAAGTTAAGGATGTTAAAAGAAATTCTGTCTCTCTCTCCTGGGAGCCTCCTCTAATTGATGGTGGGGCTAAGATATCCCATTATATAGTGGAGAAGAGAGAACAGAAGAGAATGGCTTTCACCAGTGTTTGCACTAACTGCGTCAGAAACTCCTACATTATTTCAGACCTGCAGGAAGGAGGCCGATACTATTTCCGTGTGTTAGCTGTGAATGAACTCGGAGTAGGTCTGCCTGCATCCACAGATCAAGTTAAGGTGTCTGAGCCTCCTCTGCCTCCTGGTAAGATTGTGGTGGTTGACATTACTCGTCATGCTGTTACACTCTCCTGGGAGAAACCTGATCATGATGGAGGCAGTAAGATTACAAACTATATTGTGGAGATGCAGCCCAAGGGAGATGACAAATGGACGATGTGCAGTGAAGTCAAAGCACTGGAAGCTACCATTGATGGACTCACAACTGGAGAGGAATACTCCTTCAGGGTAACTGCTGTGAATGATAAGGGTAGAAGCGATGCTAAGCCTCTGGCTACTCCTGTGGTGGTAAGGGACATCACGATGGAGCCCATCATCAACCTCTTATTCACCACATACAGTGTAAAAGCAGGAGACGATTTGAAGATTGACGTTCCCTTCAGAGGCAGACCACAGCCTGAGGTGTGCTGGAAGAAGGATGGCCACATGCTTAAGCAGACAACCAGGGTAAATGTTCTTAATTCAAAAACCTCATCTAAGATTGTCATTAAGGATGCCACGAAGGAGGATGTAGGGAAGTATGTGATTACCCTGACTAACTCAGTTGGTACCAAGTCAGCTGAAATCTCTGTTATAATCCTGGATAAACCTGGACCACCTAGTAACATTAAGGTTGATGAGGTGAGCGCTGACTTTATTTCTCTGTCTTGGGATCCTCCAACCTATGATGGTGGTTGTCAGATTAACAACTATGTAGTTGAGAAGAGAGACACTACTACTACAACATGGCAAATCGTGTCAGCCACAGTGGCCAGAACATCAATAAAGGTTTCTCGACTTACTCAGGGGACAGAGTACCAGTTCCGCATTGCAGCTGAGAACCGTTATGGGAAGAGTCCTGCCATAGATTCTGCTCCTGTTGTTGCTCAGTATCCATTTGAGCCTCCTGGCCCTCCAACCAAACTTCATGTTGTCCATGCCACCAAAACTGGGATGCTCGTGGTATGGGGCAAACCTGCAAGTGATGGTGGAAGTCCTGTTATTGGTTATCACATTGAAAGCAAAGACCAAAGCAGCATCTTGTGGACCAAGGTCAACAGAGGCCTGGTGACTGAGAACCAGTTTAAGATGACAGGAATGGAAGAAGGTCTGTTGTATCAGTTCAGAGTGTATGCTGAGAATATTGCTGGAATTGGTCCATGCACTAGGGCAAGTGACCCTGTGGCAGCCAGGGATCCATGTGAAGCTCCACATAACCTTAGAGTCACAAACATCACTAGAAACTCAGTTTCTCTTTATTGGGAAAGACCTGAATATGTTGGCAGTGCAAAAATTACTGGCTACATTGTTGAGCGTCAAGAGCTTCCCAATGGTCGCTGGCTGAAATGCAACTTCACCAATATTCAAGACACTTACTTCGATGTCACTGGTCTCACAGAAGATGTCCGATATGATTTCCGTGTTATTGCTAAAAATTCTGCTGAGCAATTGAGTGCTCCTTCAGAAAGCACTGGACCCGTCACTGTCAAGGATGATGTAGACCCTCCCACCATTATACTGGAAGATAAATTCAGACAGTTGGTTGTCATTAAGGCTGGAGAAATCATTAGAGTTGATGCCGAAATTACTGGGCGTCCACTCCCAGTTGTATCATGGTCTAAGGATGGAAAGGAGATTGAGGCCAAGGCCAGATGTGAAATCACATCCACTAACTTCACAACTACACTCATTGTCAAAGATGCTATCAGAAGGGACTCTGGACAGTATGTTCTTACACTGCACAATGTAGCTGGAACCAGATCTGTGGCTATCAACTGTAAGGTTCTGGACAGACCTGGACCTGCCTCAGGACCTTTAACAGTTTCTGGTCTCACAGCAGAGAAATGCACCCTGTCATGGGGACCACCTCAGGAAAATGGTGGTGCTGAAATTATGCACTACATTGTTGAGAAACGTGAGACCAGTCGTCTTGCCTGGACTCTTGTCTATGGTGACATGAAGGCAACTACCTGCAAAGTGACTAAACTGCTCAAAGGAAATGAGTACATCTTCCGAGTTAGGGGAGTCAACAAATATGGAGATGGTGAAAGCCTGGAGAGTGAGCCAACAAAGGCCACTGATCCATTCACTGTCCCTTCAGCTCCCACTAATGTCCAGGTCACCTCTGTTACAAGTGAGGCAATGACCATTTGCTGGGAAAGACCTGTTTCTGATGGTGGCAGCAGTATCGCTGGCTATGTAATTGAGAAGCGAGAGAAGACTGGCCTCCGCTGGTGCCGTGTCAACAAGAAACCTGTTTATGACCTTAGAGTGAAAGCTTCACACCTTCGCGAGGGCTGTGAGTACGAATACAGAGTTTTTGCAGAGAATGCTGCTGGCCTCAGTGCTCCTAGCACTCCTTGCCCACTCACCAGGGCAGAAGACCCACAGTTTTTACCCTCACCTCCAGCTAAGCCTAGGATAATTGACTCCACAAAGACTACAGTCACCCTGTCATGGAATAAGCCACTTTTTGATGGTGGAGCACCTGTGACTGGTTACAGAGTAGAATACAGGAGGACATTAGATGATGAATGGATTGTTGGAGTACAGAACACCAAAAACACAGAATTTACAGTGGTGGGATTGTCGCCTGGAGCTGAATATGTGTTTGTTGTCAAATCCATTAACAAGATTGGAGTGAGTGAGCCCAGTCCTGAGTCAGACAAACAAGTTGCCAAAGAAAGAGAGGAGGAGCCAACCTTTGATGTTAGCAATGAAATGAGAAAGACTCTTATTGTAAAGGATGGAAGCTCTTTCACAATGAAAGTTCCTTTCAAAGGCAAACCCATCCCTAGTGTTACTTGGGCTAAGGCTGATGTAGACCTTAGAGTTCGTGCTGTAATTGACACCACAGATACCTTTACTTCCATCACCTTAGAAAAAGCAACTCGGAATGACTCTGGAAAATACACTGTCACTCTATCCAATGTAGCTGGTACCTCCTCCTTGACGCTCACTGTCCGAGTTTTGGACTCACCTGGGCCTCCTAGTCATATAGAGGTCAAGGAAGTCACAAAGACCTCTGCTACTATAACCTGGGATACTCCTGAGATTGAAGGAGGAGGACCAGTCAAGAATTACCTTATTGATTACCGTGAGGCTAGCAAGAAAGGCTGGACTAGATTGACTGACACATGCCACAGACTGACATACAAGGTGGCAGACCTGCAGGAGGGAGGAGTCTACTACTTCAGAGTGACAGGCGAGAATGAATATGGTATTGGTGTTCCTGCTGAGACCAAAGAGGGGACCAAGATCACAGGTATTAAATCCTGAGTTGGTATTTTTTAAATTTTTATAGAAAATATATGTCAAAATTTGTTGTAATTGAAAGGCAATATATTTTCTTTCTCCAGAAAAACCAAGTCCACCACCAAAACTGGGTGTAACGGATGTAACCAAGGAAAGTGTGTCCTTGGCCTGGGCCAAGCCAGAACACGATGGAGGCAGCAGAATTACTAGCTACCTAGTAGAAGCACTGGAGAATGGACAAGAGAAGTGGGTTAAATGTGGTACAACAAAGTCCATCCACTTCACAGTGTCTGGTCTGAGGGAGAATGCGGAGTACTTCTTCAGAGTCAGAGCTGAGAACTATGCTGGATTCAGTGATGCTAAGGAAATGACTACTCCTGTAGTAGTCAAAGACCAGCTTGGTAAACTACAAGCTTGTTATAATAATCAGAACATGCCATGCAATTAGTAGAGACTACACCTAATTTCTCCTGTTGTAACTCTTTTTGGTACTTTTCTGTTCTAGAATCTCCTGAGATCAACATGAAGGACTTCCCCCACAACACAGTATATGTTAGAGCTGGATCTACCCTAAAATGTGAGATTCCATTGACAGGCCGGCCTTTACCTAAAGTGACTCTGTCCAAGGATAATGTGCTGCTCAAATCAACAATGAGGTTTAACTCAGAAGTCACTCCTGACAGCATCAAGATTACTCTGCGTGAGAGCATTGCAGGAGACTCAGGCCGCTATGATATCATTGCCTCCAACTCCAGTGGAACCACCAAGTCCTTTGTAAATATAGTGGTTCTTGACCGCCCCAGTGTCCCACTTGGACCAGTGGAGCTGTATGATGTCACAGAAGACAGTGTGAGCTTAAAGTGGCTCCCACCAGCATATGATGGTGGCAGTCCCATCACCAACTACATCATCCAGAAGCGAGAGACAACTACAGCCAACTGGATGGACGTGTCTTCCGCTGTGGCCCGCTGCACCATGAAAATTATGAAGCTGACCACTGGCCTGGAGTACCAATTCAGAATTAGGGCAGAGAACAGATATGGAATCAGTGAACATATTGACTCACCAGCTGTCACTGTCAGTCTTCCTTACAGTAAGCAGTTTTTGCTTTTCTTATTATTATACATAAACATGATATTTTTGCTACTCATTCTTTACACCTTCACTATGTGAGCATGCCAAAATTCTCAATCTCTGCATCTTATCCTCCAGCTATACCAGATGCACCATCAACTCCAGAAATTACTGCTGTAACCAGGGAAAGCATTACTGTTGCATGGAAGGAGCCAAAGTCAGATGGAGGCAGCCATGTGTTTGGTTACCATCTCCAAATGAAAGACAAAAACAGCATCCTTTGGCAGAGAGTCAACAAAACAGTGATCCGTGCCACACACTTTAAAGTCACCAACATAAATGCTGGACTTATTTATGAGTTCAAGGTAGCAGCAGAGAACTCTGCTGGAATTAGTGCCTTCAGCAAGGTTTCTGATGCTGTATTGGCTATTGATGCCTGTGGTGAGTTTGTAGTCGATAAAATGCACGAAGAATTCTTTGACTTAAGATTTTCAGCAATATTTATTACAATCATTCTCACTGTATCTTCTTATAGAGCCACCCCTATACTTGCGCATAACTGACATCACTAAGAACTCCATTAGTCTGGCCTGGCAGAAGCCTGAATATGATGGTGGATCCCCAATAACTGGTTACATGATTGAGAAGAGAGAGGGTGTTAGCTCCAAATGGTCTAAAGCTAACCTCACCAATATCACAGACACCCGCTTCATTGTTACTGGCCTCACCCAGGATGAAACGTATGAGTTCCGAGTCATGGCAAAGAATGCAGTTGGTTCAGTGAGCAACCCGTCTATCACTGTGGGACCAGCCACATGTGTGGACACTTATGGTAGGTCTTTTCATGTTGGATTATATTTGTGTATTTTTTTCTGCAATTATGCATTGTCTTGTATTCTAAGATATTTATTCCACACCCTACATATTCTACATCCTGACTTGTCTTACCATCTCTGGTCCAGGTGCCCCAGAGATTGAAATACCTCAGGAGTATCTTAATGAGGTCAAGCACAAGGCTGGCTCTAATGTGGAACTCAAATTTAATATAAGAGCCAAACCTGCTCCCAGTATTGAGTGGTTTAAAGATGGCAGAGAGCTTGAGCCTACTTCTCAGCTTTCTTTTAAACACACTTTCGAGTCCACAAGTGTGTTCCTGAAGGAAACAACTCGTCTTAACTCTGGAACCTATGAAGTCAAGGTGAAGAACTCCCTCGGATCGTCATGTGCCATTGTCAGGCTGCTCATTCAAGGTATTTATTTAATATTTATTTTTCATTGTATAACATGTATCATATATGCAGTATACACCCTGAGTCAAATGTTTTCCTTGTCTAATCAGATAAGCCAGGCCCACCTGCTGGAGAAATTCAGTTTAAGAAGGTGACAGCTGACAACATCACCATCATGTGGTCCCCACCTGCTGATGAAGGTGGTGCCATGGTAACACATTACATTGTAGAAAAGCGGGAGACCAGCAGGGTAATGTGGTCGATTGTCTCAGAGAAACTGGTTGACTGCATTGTGAATGTGCCCAGACTCATAAAGGGCAATGAGTACATCTTTAGAGTCCGTGGAGTCAACAAGTATGGCATTGGAGAGCCACTGGAGTCTGAGCCCATTATTGCCAAGAATGCATTTGGTAAGCAAATAGAATAAAGTCACCTCATCAGTCACATATATCTCCCTCTCTCTCTCTCTCTCTCTTGCTCTTGTGTTTGAAATTATATCAACTTTCATTATAGACAGTGGTAAATTACAAAGGTAAACTTAAAAGCTTTAACCTTATCATTTTTATTTTGCACAGTACCTCCCAGCGAGCCATCTAAGCCTAAAGTTACTATGATCACTAAGTCTACCATGACAGTAATCTGGGAAAGACCAGCGTTGGATGGAGGCAGTGATATTGATGGCTACTATCTAGAGAAAAGGGAGAAGAGGAGTCTGCAATGGTTCAAGGTTTGTTTGCTGCCCCAAATCTAAAAAGTTCAAGCATAAAGAAAATCTACCAATGAATAGGAGATGTTAGCTTTAATATATCCATTTTTTTTATCCAGGTGGTGAAGGGCACTATCAGAGACACCAGGCAGAAGGTGGCTAACCTGGTGGAGAACAATGAGTACCAGTACAGAGTGTGTGCTGTCAACAAGGCTGGAGCAGGAAACTACTCTGAACCTTCTGAGCTCTATAAAGCCTATGACCCAATAGGTATGTGACTTTAATTTGCAGTTATCCTCATCTCGTCAGCATTTGAGGAATTCCTTTATTGTTTACATTTTCCTTTTTTTTTCTCCAGATCTACCAGGTGAACCCACTAAACTGCGTGTGATTGACTCCACAAAGACATCTATCACACTTGGATGGGAGAAGCCCGTCTATGATGGTGGCAGCGAAATTACACACTATATTTTAGAGCAGATGAATACAGAGGACAAAGAATGGGTGATTTCCAACCCACAAGTCAAGACATGTGAGTATGTGGTGTCCCACCTCAAACCTGGCATCTACTACTTCTTCAGAGTATCTGCTGTCAACTGTAAAGGCAAAGGAGAAGACATCAAAATGTACCAGCCTGTGCAAGCCAAAGATATTTTAGGTTCGTATTGATATAGTTCCCTTTATAGTACAAGATATTAGTCTTGAGACGAATCAATAATTAAATCAGAATTAATGTTCTTTTCCATCTTTGTATGACATTTGTATCCAACAGAGGAGGCTGATCTGGACTTAGATGTTGCTATGACAACTCAATACACAGCAAAGGCTGGCCGTGATGTGGAAGTCTTTATCCCCCTAAAGGGTCGTCCTACACCAAATGTCACCTGGCGCCGTGGTGACCGTAACATGGCTGGTGATAACCGCTACACAATCACAAGCACTGAAAGAGCCACCACACTCCTCATCCCCAAGGTCACCCGTGATGACTGTGGAAAGTATGTGCTGGAAATTGAGAATGGTGTTGGAGAACCTAAGATAGTTACTGTTTCCCTTAAGGTTCTGGACAGTCCATCCACCTGCCAGAAACTGATGATAAAGAATGTCACAAGAGGAAAGCTGACACTAAGCTGGGAGCCTCCGCTCATAGATGGTGGCTCCCCTGTGACTAATTACATTGTCGAAAAGAAGGCCTCCACTATGAAAGCTTATCAAGTGATTACTGATGAGTGTTTAAATACAAGTTACAAGGTGTCAGGGCTGGAGGAAGATATAGCTTACTTCTTCCGTGTGTCTGCTCAAAATGAGTTTGGTGTGGGTGACCCTTGTGAAACCACTGATGCTGTCCGAGCAACTGAAACTCCAGGAGCTGTTAAAGACCTAATAATGGTGGACTCCACAAAGAACTCTGTCACCCTTCAGTGGAGCAGACCTGACCACGATGGTGGCAGCCACATCACTGACTACATAATTGAGAAGAGAGCCCAGGATGAAGTCAAATGGACTTTAGCTGCTAAATGCAAGCGGTGCAGCTGTGAAGTGACGGGACTCAAGGAAAATACTATCCTGGATTTTAGAGTGTTTGCAAAGAATGAGAAAGGCAACAGTGACTTCTCCCAAATTGGTCCGATCACAGTGATGGACCTCATCATTCCACCTGAAGCCAACCTGAATGATTATCCCAATGGAGAGCTTGCTGTTCGTATAGGTCAAAACATCCATATTGAGTTACCATTCAAGGGAAAACCAAGACCTACAATCAGCTGGCTAAAGGATAATTTCCCACTGAAGGAAAGTGAGAAGATTCGCTTTAGGACCACTGACAACAAGACTTCAGTTACAGTCAGAGGGGTTAAGAAAGAACATGCTGGACAATACACCTTGGTTCTGGATAACAGAGTCATTAAGAACTACTTTGACATCAATGTGATCACTCTGGGACCCCCTTCAGTCCCTACCGGCCCCATCCGTTTTGACGAGATAAAAGCTCAGACTATTATTATCTCCTGGGATGAGCCGAAGGAAGATGGAGGTGGCGAGATCACCTGCTACAGTGTGGAGAAACGTGAAACCTCCCAGGCCAACTGGAAGATGGTCTGCTCCAGTGTTGTCAGGACTACCTTTAAAATTCCTAACCTGGTCAAAGGAACTCAGTACCAGTTCAGAGTCCGTGCAGAGAATAAGTATGGGGTCAGTGAGCCACTCATCTCTTCAGATGTTGTTGCCCAGCACCAGTACAAACCTCCAGGTCCTCCAGGAAAACCAGTTGCCTACAACATCACCAGTGATGGTATGTCAATAAAGTGGGATGCCCCAGATTTTGACGGGGGTTCCCCAGTCTTAGGTTATCATGTCGAGAAGAAGGACAGGAACAGCCTCTTATGGCAGAAAGTGAATTCCACAACCATCTCCAACAGAGAGTACAGGATAATTGGTCTTGTGGAGGGTCTGGAGTACTCCTTTAGAGTCTATGCAGAGAACAATGCCGGACTCAGCCCTTGCAGTGAACAGAGCAAACATGCGCTCGCTATCTCCCCTGTTGGTAAGTAGATGTTGCTCAGTACATCGGTCTGTATTTAGGAGTTGTTTTGTATTTACAGAGTTTAGATATTATGATTCTTTCATTTTGTCCTATTTATTTACTCTTTACATCTAAATTATTATGGATTAATTGCTTTCTTGCCTCAATTAGATCCACCCGGTACCCCAGTCTGCATTGATGTAACCAGAGACTCAGTCACCCTCCAATGGGACATTCCCAAGAGGGATGGTGGAAGCAAAATTGTAGCCTATAGTGTGGAGAGGCGTCAAGGCAGAGGCAAATGGCTACGGTGCAACTTCACTGATATCAGTGAGACCCAGTTCACTGTAACTGGTCTCTCACCTGGAGACAGATTTGAGTTCAGAGTGATTGCCAGGAATGCTGTTGGCACAGTCAGCCCACCATCCAACTCCTCTGGATACATAATGACCAAGGATGAGAGCAGTAAGTATTTTTAATATAAAAAACATGTTAGAAGAACGCAAATTGTTGCTTGTTTTTTAATTAATCACATCTTACTTGATGCTGATTCATAATCTTTTTGTCTGCATCTCCAGTTGCTCCTGAGATTGAGTGGTCTCCAGACCAGGTGCTCACCCTGAGGGCTGGAGATAATGTCAGTCTCAGCTGCAAAATCACCGGACGTCCAGTCCCACAGGTTCTTTGGTACAAGGATGGTAAAGAGATCGACAAGAGGACTATGATTGACATTGAGATTAATACTGGCATTGGCACCAGTAGTCTGTTTATTCGCGATTCTAACAGGAACCACCGTGGAATTTACACTGTAGAGGCCAAAAATAGCTCTGGAACCAAGAAAGCTGATGTTAACGTTAGAGTCCAAGGTTTGTAAATGTGTGCAATTTGTTATAATATCTGTTAAAAAACACTGTTTTAGACAAATCCGTTTCTGTTGACACAAGTGATACAAATGTTTTTTACCGTAACAAGTCTCCTCAATCAACTTTTTCCTTGCAGATACCCCTGGACCCGTCGAGGGCCCAATCCGTTTCACAGGCATCACAGCTGAGAAGTGCACTGTGTGGTGGAGCCCACCAGAGAACGATGGCTGTGCTGCCATTACTCACTATGTGGTGGAGAAAAGGGAGACATCCAGGATCACTTGGGCCTTGGTCACCTCCAAGTGTGAAGCTTGCTCTTATAATGCCACCAACCTCATCAAAGGCAATGAGTACCAGTTCAGAATCTCTGCTGTCAACAAGTTTGGTGTCGGTAAACCACTGGACTCTGATCCTATAATTGCGAAGATGCAGTACAGTAAGTAAAGTTACTCAGTGCTGTCTGTTTGACTTGTTGGGAAACTCTTAAAAGTAATCTGAATTTTCTATTGAACATAAGCACTAATGGAAGAAATGCTTTCCACCATTCAAAGATATTACTTTAAAAAAAATTTATTTTTTGTTCTGTTACTCAGCTGTTCCTGATGCCCCTGGTACACCAGATGCCACCCATATTACTGGAGACAGCATAACGCTGTGTTGGACCAGGCCACGGTCAGATGGAGGCAATGAGATTAAATACTACATCCTAGAGAGGAGAGAGAAGAAGAGCTTGCGCTGGGTTAAGGTCTCCTCCAAGAGGCCCATTACAGAGTTAAGGCACCGTGTGACCAAACTTACTGAGGGCAATGAGTATGAGTTCCGTGTTATGGCTGAAAATGGTGCTGGTGTCGGACCAGCCAGCAGCACCTCCAGGCTCTTCAGATGCAGAGAACCAACGAGTGCTCCCAGTGCTCCCACTGTAATCAAGGTAGATCTTGTATTAACACTCATTGAATTATACATGGAGGATCTTTTAAGTAAAAACCAATTTCCTAAACTGGTCTTGAAATTTACAGGCCAATCATATAAGATGTATTCTTTTTGGTTTTACTATTTAATTTTACAGAATGGCAAACATATAAAAAGAGGCAATTTGGATACAAAACAGGTGCAGCTTTGTAGTGAAGAACGCTGAGTTTGACTCAATATTAGATTATAGAAACAAAACGCATTAAAAAAAATTGTAACTATGCTTTTTGTTCATCAGGTCATTGACTCCACTAAGTCCTCTGTCACCCTGGAATGGACCAAGCCAGTCTTTGATGGTGGCATGGAAATAATTGGCTACAATATAGATATGTGTAAGGCCAGTCTGGAGGAGTGGCACAGAGTCAACAGACAGATTTGTATTCACACCAGGTATACTGTCACAGGTCTAGTACCTGGAGAACTCTACAAGTTCAGAGTCAGTGCTGTAAATGGATCAGGAGAGGGCGAAGCATCAGTGATGCCAAACCCTGTTCAGTCTTTGGACAGACTTACATCTCCTGAAATTGATCTTGGTCCTGACTTCAAGCAAACTCATATTGTGAAGAATGGAGGCACTGTAACCCTACATATTGCTTTCAGAGGAAAGCCAGCTCCTCTAGCCACGTGGTCTAAATTAGACAGTGAGCTTCCGATAATGGCTGATATCAACACCACAGATTCATTTTCCACTCTGACCATAGAGAACTGCACCAGGTATGAGGCAGGCAAATACACCCTGTCCCTGGAGAACAACAGTGGGCGCAAATCCATCACATTCACTGTTAAAGTACTGGATACTCCTGGACCTCCAGGAGCCATAACCTTCAAAGATATTACTCGCGGAGCCTTGACAGTGATGTGGGATGCTCCTGCCAATGACGGTGGATCCCGAATCCACCACTACATTGTGGATAAGCGTGAAGCAAGCCGCCTTGCCTGGCAAGAAGTCAGCACCAAGTGCTCACGGCAGATGATCAGAGTAACTGGTCTGGAAATTGGTGTACCATATTTGTTCAGAGTGATTGCCGTTAACCATTATGGCCAGGGAGAACCAAAAGAGATGACTGAGCCTATAATTGCCACAGAAGAACCTGCGCCACCCAAGAGATTGGATGTTGTTGACACAACCAATTCCACAGCCTCACTGGTATGGCTAAAACCTGAGCATGATGGAGGCAGCCGCATTAGAGGCTATATTGTTGAATTCAGGGCTAAGGGCACTGAGCACTGGGTTGTTAGTGGAGAGACTAAGTCTCAGAAGATGGTGGTAGAGGGTCTGATTGAGAACACAGAGTATGACTTTAGAGTCAAAGCCAAGAATGATGCTGGAATTAGCGAACCTCAGGGCACCTTTAGCTCTGTGGTCATAAAGGAGCCTTGCATAGAACCAACTGCTGATCTCAGCAGCATCACCAACCAGCTCATCACTTGCAAGACTTCCAACACCTTCACAATTGATGTCCCTATCAGTGGCAGACCTGCACCTAAAGTTACCTGGAAACTGGAAGAGATGAAGCTTAAGGAGACTGACAGAGTCTCCATTAAGACCTCAAAGGAAAGAACCATTTTGGTAGTGAAAGACAGCAAGAGAAGCGACAGCGGCAAGTACTACCTGACACTGGAGAATGCTGCTGGTGTGAAGACATTCACAGTCACTGTGGTCATAGTTGGCAGACCAAGTCCACCCACAGGACCAGTGGAAATTTCTGGAATCTCTTCAGAGTCCTGCACCCTATCTTGGTCTGAGCCAGCTGATGATGGTGGTACTGACATCAGCAACTACATTGTAGAAAAACGGGAATCTGGCTCCGCTTCTTGGCAAGTGGTGAACTCCAGTGTGAAGAGAACCACGATCAAAGTGACACATCTCACCAAATACATGGAGTACACATTTAGAGTCTGTGCTGAGAACAAGTTCGGAGTCAGCAAGTCCGTTGAGTCTGCCCCTGTTGTCATTGAGCATCCATTTGGTAGGTGCTGTCCAACAGTTTAAATATGTGATCCTGATTTTATATGTGTGTGTGCCAACATTGGTTTTGTTTTGTTTTTTTAATGCTTTGGATTTCTTCTAAACAAACCATATTCTCATCTCCACTTGATTTTCATAGTTCCACCAAGTCCTCCAACTCGCCCAGATGTGATATTTATATCTGCCAATGCCATTAGCATTAAATGGGATGTTCCATATGCTGATGGTGGCAGCAAGGTGACAGGCTACTGGATTGAGAAAAAGGAGAGGAACACGATCCTGTGGGTAAGGGAGAACAAGCTACCCTGCCTGGATTGCCAATACAAGGTCTCGAACCTGATTGAGGGGCTGGAGTATCAGTTCAGGGTGTATGCCATGAACCTTGCTGGGCTCAGCAAAGCCAGCGAAGCCTCCAGACCTGTAGTGGCACTCAATCCTGTTGGTAAGAAAATATTCACATTCACATTCATCCTAACTATGAAGATGTATTATGAAATGACAGATGGTCAATACTTAATTTCACTTAAGGTCCTAAAAACAGATGTATTGTTATTACTGTTGATATTGCCCAACTAAGATGCACAATGGAGACTTTAAGAGCATAGTCTTAAGTGTTTGAGTTGAAGTCAATTGTACTTCTTTTTTCTGAACTTCTGAAGCTAGAGAACACTTTTGGATGACAGATAAAACATCTTCAAGAACATTTTTTCAACTCAAGCCCTTAGGACTACTCAGACCTGAATGACTGAGAACCTACACAAATTTTAACAATATCTGACGTTGTGTGAATATAAATGTTTTATGATCATTTCTACCCTCCAGATCCTCCTGGCAAACCCGAGGTGACAGACATCACCCGCTCTTCTGTGTCATTGTGCTGGACGGTGCCCTTCAATGATGGTGGCAGTAAGATCATTGGTTACGTGGTGGAGAGAAAAGTCTACAGCACAGATGAGTGGGATGACAACCGCTGGCTCAAGTGCAACTATACCACAATCACAGAGAACTACTTCACCATCACAAACCTAGGTGAAGGAGAGACCTATGAATACCGTGTCGTTGCCAAGAATGCTGCTGGTGTTCAAAGTGTCCCTTCAGAGACCACTGGACCAGTCACATGCAAGGATGAATATTGTAAGTTCAAGGGTTTTGTTTGGGTTTGTTTTTTTTACCTTGATAGTATTTAAATAAGTTAATCTACATTTCCTATAATTTTAGAAACAATAAAAAACTATGAATGAATGTAAATTTAAAGAAAAAAAAAGCTCCCCTGCTTGGTGTACCAGCCAGAATATCAATAAAAATGACTAAAACAAAGATTGTTTTCAGGGGGGAGGTTCAATATACTGGTATATGTTGTTATTTTTTAATGTAACACTAATCATCCCTTACATTTTGCAGCTCCTCCCAAAGCTGAACTTGACAGCAAACTGATAGGTGAGATTGTCACTGTTACTGCTGGTTCTGACCTTGTCTTGGACGGTGCTGTGGGTGGTAAACCAGAGCCTACAGTGTACTGGTCAAAGGGCGACAAGATTTTAGAGCTTGGAGAAAAATATTCACTGACCTACACTGCCACCAGAGCCATGGCTGTGATCAAGAGCTGTGACAGATACGACACAGGTAGATACATTCTAACTGTCAAGAATGCCAGTGGAATTAAGACGGCAGCTGTCAGCGTTAAAGTTCTAGGTGAGCAGCCAAAAGGACATTGATTAATTAGTGTGTCTTAATAGTTTGAACTTTCTGATTGAAATGTTGTTTTCTGTCTCTTAGACACTCCTGGAGCTCCAGCTGATAGGATTGTAATCAGCAGAGTCACAGAGGAAAAATGTACAGTGTCTTGGAAGATACCTCTGGAGGATGGTGGAGATCCTGTCACCCATTACATTGTGGAACGTCGTGAGACCAGCCGCCTCAACTGGGTCGTCATGGAGACTGAGTGCAAGACCCTGTCATGTGTCAGCACTAGGTTGATTAAGAACAATGAGTACATCTTTAGGGTTAGAGGTGTCAATAAGTATGGGGCTGGAGTTCCTTTGGAATCTGATCCCATCATCGCCAGAAACGCTTACAGTAAGCTGCAGCATTTTTCCAAATCTTACTTACAATTTCAATTTTGGATTTAGGTGTTAAGGATTATATTACATCTTATGAATGGGAAAACATAATGTAGATTTGTTTGCGTGACTCTGACCTGCTCCCACTCTTCCACAGCAATCCCCTCCCAGCCAGGCACACCAGAGGCCACTGCAGTGGGTAAGGAGCATGTTATCATCGAGTGGCAGAAGCCTGAGAGTGATGGAGGAAGCGAGCTCAAAAACTACATAGTTGAAAAACGAGAGAAGAACAGTAGCAGGTCAGAACAAATTCTGGATTCATTGAAGATGTTGAGACATCATTTCTTAAATGAAGATACTTATCCTTCTCTTTCATGATGTTGTTTTGTTGTTTGGACCAGGTGGACTCGAGTGAATAAGACCTACACCATCTATGACACCCGTCTGAAGATCACAGGCCTACTGGAGGGAAGCGAGTACCAGTTCAGAGTTACGGCAGTCAACTCTGCTGGATACAGCCAGCCAAGTGACGCCTCAGTATACATCCTCTGTAAAGACCCCACATGTAAGACATTTTTACTTAAAAAAAAAAGAAAGCTCAAGACATTGTCCTTTTAATGCCAAGAGAAAAGAGATATTATTTAATATTTTTCAGTTCCATTCAGTTCACTTTTATTTATATAGCACCAATTCACATATTGTAAGGTAAAAATGCTAAAATGATAGAAAGAAACCCAACAATCATACTAACCACTAATAGCAAGCACTTGGCAACAATGGGAATGAAACTTTTAACAGGAAGAAACCTCCATCAGAACCAGGTTCAGGGGAAGGGCAGCCATCCCCGCGATCAGTTGGGAATAAGGGGAAAGAGAGGAGAAAGATGGCGGAAAAAGGCAAACTAAAGGATAGGCAGAGTTTAATATTTACTAATGATTTAATACAGTAGGCAATGAAGGCAGTCCAACATACTGTGTTAATGTGGACATATAATGATTAAAAAAGACTCCAAGATTCTTCACAGTGTTATTGGAGGCCAAGGTAAGTATCTGGTTAGACACCATGTTTTGATGTCTCCACTATGTTGTTTTAGGCCTGAGTACATCAAGCCCTGTTTTCTCTGAAAGTAGTAAATTAGAGGTATTTCAGGTCTCATGTCTTTAAGACATGCCTTTGGTTTAACTTCATAATTAACCTTTGTGTGCGAAGAAAACTCCCCATTAATGCACATAGCACAGTGCTATTGAACCCTGTGGTGTAGTCGCACAGCAAGATAAGTACTGACAGAGGCCATTTGATCATCCATAACCTTCACTAGTGATATATTTATACTGTGATACACTCTAAATCCTGGCTTTGTCATAATAAACTGAGGACCCAAAATGCAGAATCACAGGCTTTATTGCTAAGCTTGTAACAAACCACAGTATCAAGGGTCATGTTTTTGGGGGGGGTAATATATTCAGCCAAATTTTAAGAAATAAAAGCTCCAAAATGTGATAGATTCCATCTCTTCTAAGAAGACTACGTTTTCCCCAGACTGCAACTCTGGTGCTCTGGTTTTTGGTCCCAAAGTTTTAGAGGGTTTTTTTTGTAAAGCCAGCCGACTCCATAACTCCAAAACTAGGAACAAGAATACAATAACTGACTATTTCAAATATAATTTGCAAGTGCAGATGAAGTCACTATGTTTGTTGTTAATCAAGTGACACACACTGTGCTTTGCAACAGGATGAGGAAGTGATACCAACGCTGAAAGCACCACTCCAAACATATTTTACAACATATTTGTTTAGATAAAATACATTTTCAAAAATTCCATTTCATCTACAGACACCCCAGCTCCTCCATCAGTGCCTCGCATCACAGACACAACAAAACACAGCATCACCATGACTTGGACCAGGCCCATGTATGATGGTGGATCAGATGTCACCGGCTACGTTGTGGAGATCCTAGAGGAGGGTTCTGAGCAGTGGTACCGTGCCACTGCCAAAGCCCTCAAGACTAATGATTATGTGGCTGCTGGTTTGGCTGCCAATAAGAAGTACAGATTCAGGGTTGCTGCCATTAACAGCAATGGGACTGGAGAGTTCAGTGAACCAAGTGCTGAAGTCGAACCACTTGAGAAAATTGGTAAGTAGGTGTAGATTTCTGTTGAAAAAAATCAATATCTGAACTATATCTGAACTTTTTAATGTTCTATGTAAACTATGCTCCATCCACTCAGAAATACCTGACTTGGAGCTGGCTGATGACCTAAAGAAAACAGTGTGCCTCCGTGCTGGAGGTACTCTGCGCCTGTTTGTGTCTGTCACTGGTCGACCGACGCCAGTAGTGGCCTGGAGGAAGACGGGGGTGGAACTACAGAGCCGTGGTTATATTGAGACTACTGACAAGTACACATCACTGGTAGTAGAGAAGGTTGATCGCTACGACTCTGGAAAATACATTGTAGAGGCAGAGAACCCATCTGGAAAAAAGACTGCCACCATCCTTGTTAAAGTCTATGGTATGTCAACCAAGGTTTCCACAGAGTTTGTTAAAAGATTTTGGATATCAAATATGTACAGTTAGTGAAGTAATATAGTTTCTAAATATGATCTTTTTACTTGCCTCTCTTTGTCAGACACTCCTGGTCCTCCAGGTTCAGTGAAAGTGAAAGACTACACCAAGGAATCTGTTGTGATCACCTGGGATGTTCCAAGCATTGATGGTGGTGCTCATGTCAGCAACTATATTATAGAGAAGCGTGAGGCCAACATGAAGTCCTATAAGACTGTTACCACTGAGTGTAGGAAAACCCTGTACAGAATCACTGGACTGGAGGAGGGTGTGTACTACTTTTTCAGAGTCCTGCCAGAGAATATCTATGGTGTCGGTGAGCCCTGTGAGACAGCGGAGGCTGTGCTGGTGTGTGAAGTGCCCTCAGTGCCTGTGAAGCTTCAGATTGTTGATGTTTCCAAATCTTCTGTCACCCTGCACTGGGAGAAGCCTTTGCATGATGGTGGCAGCAGATTGACAGGCTACATTATTGAGGCCTGCAAAGTAGGCTCCGACAGATGGAGTGCTGTGGCGACAGTTAAGGCCTCAGTGTCCCAGCACACCATCCAGTCTCTGACAGAAAATGACCAGTATCTGTTCAGAATCCGAGCCACGAACAGCAGGGGAGCCAGTGAATCCACTGACATTGTCACTCCAGTGATCATCCAAGAGATCAAGGGTAAGATATCAAAACACAAATCATCACATCATTTCTGTTTTTACTAAGCTGTGAAAAGATCCACATAAGTCATATGAAATATTTTGTGTTTTCTGCAGTTATGCCCAAGATTGACGTGACAAGTATCCCTCAGAAGATAGTTCATGTGCATCGTGGCAAACCCATTGACCTCAACATCCCAATAAGGGGCAGACCACAGCCAGTCTGCTCGTGGTACTTTGGTGGTGTGAAGCTGAAGGACACCCTGGACCGCATCAAGATTGACAGCAACAGCAAATATACCCATCTCGTCATCCGTGAGACGACCATCTCTGACACAGGAGACTACACACTAGAGGTGAAGAATACCATAGGCATGGCAACTGAAGTTATCAAGGTTATCATCCTGGGTAAGCAGACATTCTTTACTAAACTGAATGTTTTATATTCTCAGTTTTTATTTAGTAAGGTGTATTTTTCCTTCAGAGAAAAATCAAAAGACAAAGAAATAAAAAAGACAAAAACTGTCTTCCTAAATAGCTGCCTTGTTGTTTCTGTTCAGACAAACCGAGTATTCCTGTGGGTCCAGTAAAGATCGAGGAAGTTGACGGTGTTTCAGTGACGGTTAGTTGGCAACCTCCAGAGAATGATGGTGGTGCCAATGTCAGCGGATATGTCGTTGAGCAACGTGATGCCCACCGGCCTGGCTGGACCACCGTCTCCGAGTCGGTGACAAGGCCTTGCTTTAAATTCACTAGGCTCTCTGAAGGAACTGAGTACGTGTTCCGTGTTGCAGCCATGAATCGTTTTGGCATTGGTGGCTTCCTGCAGTCTGATGTGGTAGAATGCAAGAGCGCCAAGAGTAAGTTCTCTTTCCATAAAAAGCTTTAATGTTCTTCATATGCACTTTCAATGAGAATTATGCTGCCTTTGATAACTTGCACTGTTGCTTTGAAAACCTTCTTCTTGTTCTTTTCAAGCCCACTAGTCCAACTTCTTTCTGTAGCATTTTTTTACAGTTTCAGTTTCACACTGTTATTGGTGGTCCCTGTATACAATTACAGGTAGACAGGTTCTGATTTGATATATAAACTTAAAAATCCTATTAAACTGTGGATTGTTTATTCTCACTTAACTATATGGTACTATGTCTTGTTTGTAATTCATCTCTGATTGTTTTTCTTTTCTATGTAGCCATCCCTGGACCCCCAAGCAGGCCAGAAGTGCTTGATGTCACCCATGAGGGCATGACCCTGACCTGGAAACCACCTGAGGACAATGGTGGCTCCACTATTGCGGGCTATATCATAGAACGTAAAGAGGCCCGTTCTGACAGGTGGTTGAGGATCAACAAAAACCCTGTTACTATGACCAGGTACCGTTCCTCCGGACTGATTGAGGGCCTGGAGTATGAACACCGTATCACAGCCATTAACTCTAGAGGGGCTGGGAAACCCAGCGAGAGTTCTGTCATTACCATCGCTTTAGACCCCATTGGTATGTCCCGCAAAAGATCACTGTAACAGTTGTACTGCTTTTCTGTTTTAAATTAGCCATACCACTGTGGGGTCACTATCTTTACCTATTCTCTCTGTGTTATTAAACAGAACCTCCAGGTCCTCCAGTTCAGGCCAGAGTCACAGACACTACCAGGACATCTGTTTCTCTAGCTTGGCTTCCACCAGAAGAGGAGGGTGGTTCTGTCATTACTGGCTACTTTATTGAAATGCAGAAGGTAGACCAGCTGGAATGGACACTGTGTAACACAACTCCCACGAAGATGTGCGAGTACATCATCACCCACATGCCACAGGGGGCTGAATACAAATTTAGGATCATCGCCTGCAATGCTGGTGGTTGTGGAGAAGCTGCTGAGATTCCTGGAGTGGTTAAAGTCCAGGAGATGCTTGGTAAAGAAAGAAATATTTATAAATCCTTTACTTCAGTTTTTTGGTGGCATGGCATATAGCATCCTGGCATTTTTAGCTTTAGTTAAAAAAAAAATCAAACCTCTGTCTTCTTCAGATTATCCTGACTATGAGCTGGATCCTAAATATGAAGAGGGCTATGTGGTCAGACAAGGTGGGGTCATCCACCTGTCTGTACCCATTAAGGGTAAACCCATCCCTACATGCAAGTGGACCAAGGATGGTCGTGACATCTCCCATCGGGCCATGATTGCTACCCATGATGACATCACTGAGCTGGTCATCAAAGAGGCGCATAAAGATGACACTGGTACCTACGACTTGGTGCTGGAAAACAAATGTGGCAGGAAGGCTGTTTATATCAAGGTGAGGAGCGTGTCTGAAAGATTTTATTAAAGCATGGCTAATGAAATGAAAACATATATTGTATAAAATCTAATAACATTTGCAGCCTTAAAAACAAACTCTCTGTACCTCCTCTCTGTAGGTGAAAGTGATTGGTCGCCCTGATGCCCCAGAAGGGCCTCTGGAATTTGACGACATTCAGGCCCGATCAGTAAGAGTCAGTTGGAGGCCACCATCAGATGACGGTGGCACAGACATCCTGGGATACATAGTGGAAAGGCGGGAGGTACCCAAAGCTGCCTGGTATACAGTGGATGCTCGAGTAATTGGGAACTCTCTAGTGGTGAAGGGCCTAAAGGAGAATGTGGAGTACCACTTCAGGGTTGCTGCTGAGAATCAGTTTGGTGTCAGCAGAGCTTTAAAATCTGACGAGTCTGTCACACCAAAGACTCCACTTTGTGAGTAGTGATACTTTTGTTATTAGTCCAACTTTCTCAGTTGAACTGGGAAAATTTTGTATTTTGTATTTAATAAACCTATTGCTGTGATAATCATACACTCTGAACATACTGTAACTCTGATAATTTAATTTGTAAAACCATCCTTTATCACAGGCCCACCTGAACCTCCCAGCAACCCACCAGAGATCATGGATGTTACCAAGTCCACAGTTTCTCTCTCCTGGGCCAGGCCCCGCGACGATGGAGGCTCTCGTGTCACTGGATATTATGTTGAAAGAAGGGAGGTTTCAACAGAGAAGTGGGTCCGCCACAACAAGACCCACATCACCACCACCATGTTCAATGTCACTGGTCTCATCCCTGATGCAGAGTACATGTTCAGAGTTGTCGCTCAAAATGACATTGGACAGAGTGAACCTGGTCCTGCTTCTGAATCTGTAGTCTGCAAAGATCCATTTGGTGAGTTATGGCTCAGTCACACTAGAGTACAAAGAGGGCAACAACCTCCTTGCAACTCTTCCTTTACTTAGTGACTGTTAATTTTTAAGTTTCTGGCATTTGTCAACCATTTGCATGTAGTAACGGTGACTAGTCACCCAGAGATTGAACGTGCAACACCCTCAACCTCTGTGTCACCGCTTTAGACAGCAAGGTGATTGCACAGGTTGCCTGGTAGGTGATGACACCACGTCCAAACAGTCACAGTCCAATTCAGACTGACTGCAATTACTTTCAGAGATACTGATGAAATTTTGCAAATAACTGCTATCTAATTTATAAATGCAGACATATTGCCAACTCATTGCAATCAATCTAAATCAGTCTGTGCTGATAAGGGAAACCCTTCTCATACATTCTAAAATACTTAAATTGATGTTAGAATTAATTTATCCAAGATTATTAACCCTTTTCCTTACTGTTTCCTGTAGACAAACCTAGCCAACCAGGAGAGATTGACATTGTCTCTGTCACTAAAGACTGTATCACCATCCACTGGCTCAGGCCTGAGCATGATGGTGGCAAGGAGATCCTAGGTTACTGGATTGAGTTCAGGCAGGCTGGAGAGAGTGCCTGGAAAAAATGCAACAAGGAGCGCTCAAAGGATCGTCAGTTCACCATGGGTGGCTTAATGGAAGCCACTGAGTATGAGTTTAGAGTCTTTGCTGAGAACGAGACTGGACTCAGCCGACCTCGTCGCACACCTATGGGCATCAAGACCAAATTGAGTGGTAAGCTGTTGCAGGATTGAGGTCTATCAAAACAAATGACCTAGTTGCAGTAGAATTTGACATTCAATGTATAACATATCTGGCAAGTTCAATACAAATGTTGCTTAACTGACAACAGAAAAATATATCTTACAACCAAATTTTGATCAAGATTTAATGTTAAAGTCAAAATGTTTAAAGGGAAAGACAACCAATTTATCTGTAATTCCTTTCAAATTACAGCAACAAGTAAAAATTAAATACATTTAGTGTGATTAAACATTGCTGTCTTTCTGCAGTTGGTGAGGCTCCAGCTTTGACAGAAGACATCCAAGATGTAACAACCAAACTTGGCGAGTCTGGCACTCTGACCTGTGGCATTATTGGCAGACCTCTGCCTGAGATTAAGTGGTACCGCTTTGGCAAGGAACTGACCCAGAGCCGCAAGTACAAAATGAGCTCAGATGGTCGGAACCACTCCCTCAGCATTCTAACAGATGAACAGGAAGATGAGGGCCTGTACACCTGCAGGGCAATCAATGAGGCTGGAGAGATCGAGAGCAGTGGTAAACTGCGTTTACAGGCAGCTCCCCAGTTTCACCCTGGCTTTCCCCTGAAGGAAAAATACTTTGCTGGGGCTGGCACTAGTCTCCGCCTTCATGTCGTATACATTGGCCGTCCTATCCCACAGATCATGTGGTTCTATGGCAAGAAGCCTCTGAATCCATCTGAAAATGTGATCATTGAAAACACAGAGAGCTACACCCACCTCGTGGTGAGGAATGTTCAGAGAAAGACCAACGCTGGCCGCTATAAGGTGCAGCTCAGCAATTTCTTTGGAACTATTGACACTGTGCTTCGTGTAGAAATCCAAGGTGAGATCAAACTATAAACAAATTGCTTAAGGGCTCCACATCCATCCATCCATCTATCCATAAATTTAAAATCAAAGTTACAAATGAAAGCCCTTTCCATGAGTTTTCAGTTTCAGTCTACAAATCTTTCATATATATATGCGCATGTCTGTGTGTGTGTGTGTGTGTGTGTGTGTGTTTCTAGACAAGCCATGCATGCCTGAGGGGCCCCTAATTGTTGAAGCCCTGCTTAAGAGCTCAGTTGTCATCAGCTGGAAGGCTCCCAAGGATGATGGAGGATCAATGATTACCAACTACATTGTGGAGAAACGGGAGGCCAAAGAAGGGGAACAGTGGTACCTGGTGTCCTCCTCTTTGTCTGGAACCACCTGCCGTGTCCTCAATCTGACAGAGAATGCTGGCTACTACTTCAGGGTTTCAGCTCAGAATCAATATGGAGTCAGCGAGCCTCTAGAGATCCCATCAGTGGTTATAATCAAGAGTCCATTTGGTAAGTTTATTTATATTTTATTTTGGTGTCCTCTTCACAGATGGCTTATTCTGTCTCAAATCAACCACAGCTTCTACTCGACCGTCTCCTGTTTGCATAGGTTATAGAGTACCATCTAGAAACTTAAATGTGTTCATTTTTTAAGGAGCGTATTTAGTTTTCAAGATCTGCCACTGCATAGAATATGGGACTTCTGCACTACAGTAACTTTCCTATTTGTTTCACAGAAAAACCTGGCATCCCACAGCAGCCTTTCATTATCAGCTCCACAAAGGACTCTTGTGTTGTCTGTTGGAAGCCTCCAAGCAGCGATGGTGGAGCTAAAATCACAAGCTACTACCTGGAGAAACGTGAGAAGAAACAGAACAAGTGGATGTCAGTAACTACCAAGAAGATTGCAGAGACCAACTATGAGGTCACAGGCTTGATTGAAGGCTTCGAGTATGAGTTCCGTGTCAAATGTGAGAACATGGGCGGTGAGAGTGAATGGAGTGAGATTTCTGAACCCATCATCCCCAAGTCTGACCAGGCTCCTCGCGCTCCCACATTCAGGGAGGAGATCAGAGACATGACTGTCAAATACCATGCCAGTGCCACATTTGTCACTAAGGTACTTTTTTAAAAACTACATTGCTTATTCCTTTAAAATCTCTCAGTTTTTAAGTCAAAAGTACAATCATAACATCATTGTTCAGTGGACACCAGTTATTTATTTTGTCTCTTTTTCCTCCAACAAGGTGTTGGGCTATCCAAAGCCTGTTGTGAAATGGTACCGTAGTGGAAAGGAGGTCCTGGCAGATGGAACTAAGATCAAAGCGCTGGAATTCAAGGGAGGCTACTATCAGCTTGTCATCACTTCTGCTGATGAGAATGATGCCACAGTTTACCAAGTCAGAGCAACTAATTCCTCAGGATCCATCTCTACCACAGCCAACTTGGAGGTGGAAGGTAATATCATAATTTCCAAATATTTCCTAGAATGCAATAAATGCATGATATCTTCTTTCCAATTCCTGATTTTAAAAAAAAAGCCCACATTCATGAGAATAGTCATGATTTTGGTCATTTTTATTGTAGTTCCTGCTAAGATCCATCTGCCTCAAGAGCTCCAAGGAATGGGCGCAGTCCATGCTGTCCGTGGTGATCACGTCACCATCAAGATCCCCATCTCTGGCAAACCTGAGCCAACAATCACTTGGCAGAAAGGTCAGGAGATCCTCTCCAACTCTCCTTATCACCAAGTCATCACCACAAGGTCTTTCACATCCCTGGTATTCCAGAAAGGAGTCCAGAGGAAAGATACTGGCTACTACATTATTACTGCAAAGAACAGATTTGGAATGGACAAGCAAACCATCGAGGTGAATGTGGCTGACATTCCTGAAGCACCAAAAGGCCTTGTGGTTAGTGAAATTGCAAGGGATTCTATCACTCTTGTCTGGGAGCCCCCTGTCAGTGATGGTGGAAGCAACATTATTAGCTACATTGTAGAGAAGTGCCCCACCACCAGTGATAGGTGGATTCGTGCTGGACAAACTACTGACTGTAGTATCACTATCATCAACATATTTGGAAAGACCAAATACCAGTTCCGTGTTATTGCCGAGAACCAGTTTGGTCTGAGCCCACCATCTGAACCAACTGAGCCTATCACCACAAAGGAAGACAAGTCTGTAATTAGGAACTATGATGAGGAAGTGGACGAAACAAGAGAAATTACTAAAGAGGAGGCTCTTTTCTACAAGGTGAAGGAGCTGTCCTCAAAGTACATTATCTCTGAGGAGCTTGCTCACTGCCAGTTTGGTGTGGTTCACCGTTGTATTGAGATTGCCACAAAGAAAACCTACATGGCCAAGTTTATCAAAGTCAAAGGAACTGATCGTGAGTTAGTTTTAAGGGAAATTGAAGCTCTTAATGTGGGAAGGCACAAGAATATTGTCTACCTGCATGAATACTTTGAAAGCATGGAGGAGATCATCCTTATCTTTGAATTCATTTCTGGAGTTGACATCTTTGAGCGGCTTGGCACCAGCAACTTTGAGCTTACAGAGCAGGAGATTGTCAAGTACCTTAGACAAGTCTGCTCTGCTCTCAAGTTCCTGCATTCCCACAACTTTGGCCACTTTGATATCCGCCCAGACAACATTGTGTACACTACAAGGAAAAGTACCAACATAAAGATCATTGAGATGGGCCAGGCTAGGCTTCTGGTGCCGGGAGAAAACATCAGAATGCTCTTTTCAGCACCGGAGTACTGCGCCCCAGAGGTCCACCGCCATGATTTGGTCACAACGGCCACAGATATGTGGTCCGTTGGTGTTATGGCCTATGTTCTACTCAGTGGCCTTAATCCATTTGCAGCAGAGTCTACCACAAAGATGATTGAGAATATCATCAACTGTGAGTATGTCTTCGACAGTGAAGCATTTAAGGATATCAGCCTGGAGGCTATGGACTTTGTGGACAGACTTCTTGTCAAGGACAGGAAGCTTCGTATGACAGCCCATGAGGCTTTGGAGCACCCATGGCTCAAGATGAAAATAGAGCATATTAGCAACAAGGCTATCAGGACACTGAGACACAGAAGGTACTATCAGACTCTGGTAAAGAGGGTTGATACTATTGTATCAGCAGCTCGTGTGGCCTATGGTGGTGCTTTCAAGAACCAGAGGGGATTGGCTGTTGGTAAAGTGAAGATTGGAACTGAGTGCCATGGCTTCCGTGCTGGCCCAGTCATGCATGCCTCAGCTGAAGAAGGTGGTTATGCAAGATTCACTTGTAGCATTGCCAAGTATGACAAAAGTACACAGGTGTCATGGTACTTTGGTAACTGCCAGCTACACACAAGCCACAAGTATGAGATTACTTATAGTAATGGCTTTGCCAGCATCTACGTAAAGGACATTGAAGAAAGTGATGATGGTGTGTACAGATGCAAAGTGGTGAGTGATGATGGAGAAGACAGTGCTTATGGAGAGCTTTTTGTCGAGACAGTGAGGAGTATCAAAGAGTACTATCTTAGCCGCTCCATCAAGAAATTAAGGAGGAGAGTTGACAAGACTAAGCTTCTGCAGAGACCACCAGAGTTCACTTTGCCTCTCTATAACCGCACCGCTTTCATTGGCGAAGATGTGCGCTTTGGTGTTACTGTTACTGTGCATCCAGAGCCTTGCATAATTTGGCTTAAGAATGGTGAAAAAATCAAGCCAGGTGATAATGACAGCAAGTACACCTTCACCAGTGATAAGGGTCTATACCAGCTCATGATCCATAACCTGGACATGACTGATGATGCTGAATACACTGTTATGGCCCACAACAAGTTTGGAGAAGACAGCTGCAAGGCCCGTCTCACTGTGGCACCACATCCTGTGACGGAAGAAACTATGAGGCCCATGTTCAAACGTCTGCTAGCTAATGTTGAGTGCATGGAGGGACAGAGTGTCCACTTTGAGCTCAGAGTCTCAGGTGTACCACCTCCTACTCTTAAATGGGAAAAGGATGGTCATCCACTACAGTTTGGTCCCAAGGTGGTTGTCATACAGGAGGACGTTGACTCTCATGTCCTTCACATTAGAGAGACTCTACTTGAGGACTCTGGTGTTTACAAAGTTACTGCAACCAACTCTGCTGGCACCACCAGCTGTCAGGCAACATTGAAGGTGGACCGCCTTACCTATACAAGGAGAGAATATAGGAGTGAGGAAGAGAAATACATGCACATACAGAAACAAATTGAAAAGACCAACAAGATGGCTCAGAAAATCGTTGCTACTGAGGAGCTTGTACCTCTTAATCCCACTGCTCAAGAAGCTCTCAAATATGCTGCAGAGATTTACAAGCCAGCAGTGAGCACGAAGAATGTTGAGGGTGAGTTTGACATCACAGAGGAGAAGTCAGAGACCAAGAAGTTGGAGGAGGAGAGGAGGATCTTCATGCCCTATGAAATTCCTGAGCCTGTGGTTCATGATCCCAGAGTTCTTGATGAGAACAAAGGTATCAAACAGTTTGTACCTCTGTCAGATATGAAGTGGTACAGAAAGCTAAAAGATCAATATGAGATTTCAGAGAGGATGGAGAGGATTGTGCAGAAGAGACAGAAACGTATTCGTTTGTCCAGATGGGAACAGTTCTACGTCATGCCCCTTCCTAGAATCACTGACCAGTATAGGCCAAGATGGCGTATTCCAAAACTCACTCTAGATGATCTGGAGACCGTCAGACCTGCACGCCGCTCTCCCAGTCCTGTGTCAGAGGCGTTGTTCAGATCTAGGAGGAGATCTCTGGGAGACCTTAGCGATGAGGAGCTGAGGATAACAGAGGAAGAAGAAGGAATGATGTTGGAGGATGAACTGGAGCTTGGCTTTTCTGCCTCACCTGCTGGCAGCCCTGTACACATTGAGCGACATGCCATGGAGCATGAGGAAAGAAGGCATGAAGGTAGACATGAGACTGTTGAGGTTGCTGAGACAAAGAAGAAACGTACCATCTCTCAGTATATGAGGAGGAGAAGGTCACTGTCACCCACTTACATTGAGCTAATGCGTCCAGTTTCAGAACTGATAAGACAACCACATGCTAGGCATCCTGTGGAAGTAGAGGGAGAGATTGTGGGGAGGAGGTCCCCTACCCCAGAGAGGACCCGACCACGTTCCCCCAGCCCCATCAAGTCAGTTGAAAGATCTTCACGCTCCTCTTCGAGGTTTGAGCGGTCTGCCCGTTTTGATATCATGTCCCGTTACGAGGCCAGAAAGGCTGCTCTGAAATCTGAAAGGAAGTATCAGGTGGTCAGTCAGACACCTTTCAGTTTAGACCATGCCCCGCGTGTCACTGTTAGGATGCGTTCTCATCGTATCCCAGTTGGTCAAGATACAAAATTCACCCTAAATGTACAAGCTAAACCAGAGGCTGAGGTCACGTGGTTCCACAATGGAACTGCAATCTCTGAATCCAGTGAGAAATTCATCTTTACCAACATGACTGGTGTCTTGTCCATCACTATTCTGGACTGTCAGGAAGAAGATAGTGGCACGTATCGCTGTGTATGTTCCAACTCTAAGGGAGAGGCTTCAGACTATGCTACCCTGGAGGTGTCAGGTGGTAGCTACACAACTTTCTCTTCTCGCCGCAAGGATGAGGAAGCGCCCAAAACATATGTCCCTGAAGTCACTCGAACAGACCACTACCACATCTCCCACTTCAAAGCTGGCTATGCTTCACAGACCCACTTTGAGGTAGAAGAAACCAAATCTAAGTTAACTGAAACACATGAGGTTTTCACACATGAGAGATATGGCGCCTCCTCTGAAAGGTACTCCTCTGCTGAGAGGTATGACTCATCTATCAAGTATGCTTCTGCTGAATACCTGTCATCTAGTTCATCTTATTCATCTGACAAATTTTCTCTGAGTGGGAAACACACCACATCTGAAGCTAAACTGAAATCATCTACCACTGCTGGTGATGAGGAAGTTTCTATCCAGAAGGCAAAACTTTCTCTTCCAGCTAGAATCCTCACTAAGCCTCAGTCTGTGACAGTTGAGGAGGGAGAGACTGTCAGATTTACCTGTGATATTGATGGTGAGCCTGCACCCACTGTGACATGGATACATGAGAGCAGAACCATTGTCTCATCCCACCACATTCAGGTCACCACAACTCAGTATAAATCCAGTTTGGAAATCTCCTCTGTGACAGCCTCCCATGAGGGCAGTTACACAGTAGTGGTAGAGAATTCAGCAGGCAGACAGGAAGCTCATTTTACTTTAACCATCCATAGACCAACCCCCAAGCAGGAAGTTAAAATAGTCAAACCCCCTGAGCCATCCGTGAAGTCACCCACTCCCAGTGTAAAGTCATCTGCACCTTCAGTCACGTCCCCTGTTCCCTCCACAACCTCTGCTGTTCCCAGTGTGAAGTCACCAGAGCCTAGCACCAAATCCATTGAGACTTCAGTTACATCACCAGCTTCAAGTATAAAATCTCCGGAACCAAGTGTGAAGTCACCAACACCAAGTGTGAAGTCTCCTGAACCCGAGGGGATTAAGTCTCCTAAGAGCATAAAGTCTCCTGAACCAACTGCACCTTCTCCTGCACAGACCTTAAAATCACCGACTCCAGGTGTCAAATCTCCTGAGCCTGAGGGACCTAAGTCACCACGAGGTCTAAAATCTCCTGAGCTACGACTCAAGTCACCACCGCCAACTAAGACCCTGGGGACTGGAAAGTCACTGGAATCTGAGGAAGTAAAATCACCCCGGGGTATCAAATCTCCAGAACCTACAGGAATCAAAATGCCAAGAGGTGTCAAGTCCCCAGAACCTCCTGGACTCAAAACACCAAAAGGCATCAAGTCCCCAGAACCAACAGGCATCAAATCACCAAGGGCTCTGAAGTCCCCTGAACCTGAAGGGATCAAATCACCACCCAGAATGAAGTCTCCTCCTCCCACCATGTCCCCCAAGAGAGTTGTATCTCCACCCACTGTAAAATCCCCAATCCCAAAACCCCCCAAGGTCACGAGTCAGCTAACAGCAGAAGCCTGTGAGGGGTCAGTGAGGATGTCCTGTGTTTGTGAGAGCTCCGTCAGAGAGGTGGTTTGGTATGTCAATGGGAGGAGGCTTTCACAAAGCAGTCACCTTGAGATGCACTATTCTGAGGGTTCTTGCAGCCTTGTGATCCATAATTTAACAGACAATGATCAGGGAGAGTACACCTGTGAGATGAAATCAGAAGGAGGAGTATCCAAGTCTTCTTTCAACTTCACTGGACAAGTGTTTCAGTCAATTCGCAAGAAGATTACAGCTTATTGTGAACAGCAGCTGGGACTTCAAGGTAGGCATTTCTTTCGCTATCCAGAAAATCTGATCCAGTTTCATACTTTAAAGAAATTATAACAGAGCCCTAACATTGAAGTCATTCTTGACAATGTCATGTGTATTATCATTACTTCTGCCAGGATCAGTATTGATGAGTCAAAAGGAGTCATCATCATCCTTGAGTTCATCGGTGATGATGAAGAAAGAAATCCATACAATGGAGGAGTCGTCTGCCTTTTCTTCTACTTCCCAGCAGGCAGTGATGTCATCCATGACAGATTCCCGCTCCTTCAGTAGCATGGCAGCTGAAATGAAGTTTGAGACCATGTCCATGTCCAGCATGTCCTCCGTGTCATCTGAGGCATATGCCATGAGCTCCAGTAGCCTCATGGAGATGGCCTCCCACATGGAGGGATCACTTAGAGCTCTTGGTAAGATCATAAGACTCTTGGTAATCTGTAAAGCTGTACTTAGCTTCCTCGCATCCACCAGCAACACAATTATCCTTCTTTTGAAATGAAACCTCACAAAGATGCTGAATTAAGCTCAATTACCAAAACATGCTTTTTTGTTATAATGTTTTTTTGTTGTGAAATTGTGTGCCTGCCTTACTCTAAATGAAAAAAGGTTCTTGTTCTGTGCATTTATCATGGGTTACAGGTTCTGCTCCAAGGATTGAAGCTCTGCCAGAGGACATCAGCATTGAGCCTGGCAAAGTCCTGACAGTCGCCTGTGCCTTCTCTGGTGATGCCAGACACATTGAGTGGTCGCACGACGGCAAAACGATTGAGTTGACTGCTGCCGGACGCTTCCATATTGAGACCACTGAGGACTTGACCACGCTCATTATCACTGGGGTGAAGGAGGAGGATGCTGGAAGCTACACCCTCAAACTGTCAAATGAGCTGGGATCTGATACAGCAACTGTTCACATTAGTATTCGATCGGTGTAAGAAAAAAAAACAACTCTTCAAAACTTCCCCTTTTTCCTTTTCTCATGCGTTTTTATTTAATCAAGCAAAAGAATCTACTTGATAAAGATCTGGATTTCTGTTCTTGTAAATATGAACTATTTTTGTACCTATCTTGACATTAATTTTTGCCAAACTAGACTAAAGTCTAAAGGTGTTATAAAAATGTACCATATTGGATAACTGTGACTTAGGATTTTTGATCCATTATTCTGTGACATGTACATAATGTATATAGCCGAATTTACCGGTTATGGGAAGTGTATGCATTGTTATTTATGACAATAATATTAACTAAAACAAAATGAAACTGTATATGGTTTAACAGGAGAAAGTTCCAACAGGAACGAATACTCTGTTAAACTAAGAAACTAAACTTTGTGCCTCAACGATAAGTTGAAGTCTTAAGATTGCCTCAACAGGTAGAGAGGCTCCCTGTTGATGTTAACTCAATCAGAGACAAAACTATGAATATGCTGCTCTAGAGAGCAGTGCATTAGCATTGTGAAAGCAGTGTGAGATCCTGAATGCTGTTTGCATTTACCCTCATGTAAGCAGGATGACTGGACCTCGCACTCCGACTGATTCTGTCGTACTGCTATTTCACTGACGTGCTCAGAGTGCAAGCGGCCTGCACTCCCTGAGCACAAGTGTTTCTTTTATATTTTGTGCTCTGCATCTGGCAAACAACCACTGATGAGACTTTTCAGTTGTACCACCAACCTGGCCAATCACTTTAAATAAGAGTCCCTCCTGTGCTTGTTTGCAGAAACAGAGCTCTCTCTTGGAGGTATGCAGTGTGTTTGTGTGTTAGTTTTTAGAAGTTCTCCTGTCAGTCAAGGTGGGTGCGGCAAAGCAGATGTATGAAACCACCTACTGCTGCGTTCAACAACAAGTCCCACATGTCGCCCTGCAGTTTAAGGGTTTGATTGAAGTTTGAGTTGTAGTGTTGACTATTTTCGCACCCTCCTTGAGTCTTTCCTCCAATTATTTCCTTAATAAAGCATGATTATCAGCACTACAGTATGTTTCTGCTGTTGTTATTTATTGCATTAGAACACATCGTTTAACACATTTAGGTTTCTATTTTCAGCAATTAACCTGCTATTCAGGTGTAAGTGTGAGATCCGAGTTATTACATGTGGCTCAACAGCGCACCGAGTAGGTGGCGAGGTAGGCTGCATGCAATGTGAGAAACAGAAGTGACTCCATCTATAATTGTGCCTTTTTGCCCAGTTTATGTGGGGATTTTTCTAACCATGAGAACCACAGAAAATTGGGATGGGGGGTAGATTGGAACACAAAGAATCTGATCACTTTACAGTGGTTAGGTGACAGAATGAGCTGAGCTGGCACTGTCTGGTGAGTTCTGGTGGTAAATTATTGACATTATGTGCTGTGCCAACCATGGGTAAAACCAGAGGTTCGAGGGGAATTCTAAGCAGGTGAATAAGTTGTTTGTCAAGACAATTTTGTTCAGGCCTCAAATTATCGTGCCCAATGCAAATTGTGACAGAACGTTGCATGTGGGGAAGTTTTGACCCTGCCTGCCAGTTTCCCCATCTTTACTTATTTGGATGCAGCAGGCTGGTGGTGATAAAATGCCTTGACTAACCACAATATACACAAATATAATCAGTTCATCTGATTTTAAGTTAGCTCTCCCCAACTGCTTTGGCTCTTCAGCGTGAGCAGCTGGGGAACTGTAAAAAAAACCCCAACAACAGCAAAAAGATGAGAAGAATCAACCATTGGAAGCAGAAATGGGGCTATAACTGGAAGTTGGTTTGGACTTGTAGTGTCTTTCCCTATGTATTGGCCAAAATGGCCAGAGTTTTCATTTCCTCCAGGCTTTTAGGGTCATCACAGGTTGCCATTTAAAATGTTCTGCTCTTTAGTTTTAGTTTCCATATTTTCCACTGAGTTACTAGTTCTGTCGCCAGCTGGCAACATAGACTAATGTTAGTCTATTAACTGCAACCACCAACCAGCCAGTCTAGAGAGATCCACATTCTGTACTGGAACAAAGTTGTGTCTAAAAACTATAAATTTAAACACTTCTTAAATCCATCGTAATAACAGTGTTAAATCTATGACAGTTTTGTTTTAGAGTGGGGCTCCATGGTGTAAATTAGCCTTTATAGGTGTCTACTTTTCATATCTACTTTAAACTGTACCAAAGTGAAAGTGATCTCTCTTTTCATATCAAACAGTGTTCTGTCATAAAGCTTCTAGCCTGTGGAATGTGGATAGACCTCCACTCTTTTGATGAGAGAATGATGGGAGATTAGCTAGGTAAGCTAACACTGGTTGTGCTTTTGACTAATCAGTTAGAAGACGCACTTTATGTGGAAACAGGGCAAAACAGACATGCCTGTGTTATTTATCATCATAACAGATAAGTTTTCTCCTGCTTGGCCAACATGTGTGATGTGGAATAGTTGGACTTTTTGTGGAAGAGTTTTTTTAATAACACCTTTGACACAGAAAGCGTTGATGATGTAGAGGAATGTCCAATCCAATTTTTAAATGTGGATCAGTTGCAGGCTGAACCACCACCGTTTCTCTTTGAAATCACTTGGCTGACCAAATGTGCAAAGTTCAACCAGCTGTTTTGCTAATATATCGTATATTCACGTTTCATTAATATTTTTAATCCCCCTGTTGACAGTTAACCATGTCCCTTAGTCCTCAAGACTTACCTATGATTTTTTTGCCTATATTTTAATACCCATCTGTCCACCTATCCACCTATTTTCTTAGGAGCAGAAACACTTCTGTACTAAAAGATTAACCTAATGTCCATCCATCCATCCATTCGCTTCCGCTTATCCTTTTTCAGGGTCGCGGGGGGTGCTGGAGCCTATCCCAGCTGTCATAGGGCAAGAGGTGGGGTACACCCTGAACAGGTCGCCAGTCTGTCGCAGGGCTCCTAATGTCCTAACAACCAAATGGAACCTCCCAACAAATATTTTAATACTGTACAATCATAGGGTGGCGTTTAAAAAAAAAATCTAGTCTTAGTTATATAATAAGTCCGAAATGAAAGCCGAACCAAAACTGTGACTATTACGCCAACATACCATTGAGGTAACTCTTCAGCATCTGTGAAGGTTCTCAGTCATCCAGGTCATTGTAGTCTGAGCTTGGAAAGAAAAGCGTCTGGACTTTAAGTTTCTTGAAGTTCCCCCGTCTAACCTCACAATACAAGAAAAGAAGGCTGTTACATCCCTGAGCAAAGACCATAACATGACCATATTACCAGCTTACAAGGGAAGGTGCGCTGTTGTTCTAAACACAATGGATTATCGCACAAAAATTACTACACTCCTCAGTGACAACAATACCATCCTAGCGCCCCTTGTGGGGAACACTCCTCATTCTATCACCAACAAGGTCCAGAATGGACGTGCCATGGGCTCCCCAGTGTCACCTATTGTAGCCAACCTTTACATGGAGGAAGTGGAAAGAAAGGCTCTTGGCTCTTTTAAAGGGGCAATGTCTAGCCACTGGTACAGATATGTGGACAACACCTGGGTCAAAATCAAAACCCACGAAGTGGAATCCCTCACTGCTCACATCAACGCTGTGGATAAAGACATAAAGTTCACCAGGAAAGACACAAAGGATAAGTGTTTGCCATTTCTGGACTGTGCTGTGCACATTGAGGAGAATGGAAACCTCAACATTGAAGTTTACCAGAAGCCCACACACACGGACCAGTACCTCCTCTTTGTCTCCCACCACCCTCTGGAATACAAACTTGGAGTAATCAGGACCCTACAGCACCGGGCAGAACATGTTCCCTCTAAGCCTGAAGATGAAAAAAAGGAACACACACATGTAAAGGAAGCTCTTAAAACATGTGGTTATCTTAATTGGGTGTTCATCAAGTCAGCAAAAATGCACAGAAAAGAAGGTCAGACACCAACTGGAGACAAACAGAAGAAAAACGCACCAACATTATTATCTGCTATGTAGCCGGTTTATCAGGAAAAACTCAGGAGAGTCTTCTGCAAGCACAACATCCCAGTGTATTTCAGACCCAGCAACACACTAAGACAGAAACTGGTTCATCCCAAACACAAAACTCCTAAACACAAACTTAACAACATAGTATATGCTGTACGGTGTTATGAGGAATGCTGAGACCTCTACATTGGAGACACCAAACAGCCACTTCATAAACGCATGGCACAACATAGAAGAGCCACCTCCACAGGACAAGACTCGGCTGTCCATCTGCATCTAAAGGACAAAGGTCACTTTTTCGAAGATGCCATCTATGTCCACTGTGAACAACCATCTTTGAACAGAGGGTGGGGCTTATGACACCAGCTGTCTGCCATCTATAATCCAGTTTTGAGATTACTTTTGTAGCAACAACCCCTTTTATTATTATTAAGACAAAGGGCAACAAAGTAGAATGGTTAATTTTCATGGACAACCAGCGTGAATCCTATAACTATTAAGTAACCAAATTATTATTATTATTTTTTTAATAAAGCCAGATAAATTTTATTCCCTGACTGCAATAATCTGCATTGCAATGATAAGATCTGTAGTTCTCGCTTTGTAAGCACTAGACCGCTGGTTCACTTAGAAATAATGCCAACATCTTTGACAGTTCAGTTTTTGCAGTCTTGCTGTAACTAGTTTTGGTGGCCTATATGATGATGTCAAACACATTACAGAGCTGGTTCATTTTCACATATTTAATGACTCTCAGTCTCCAAAGTATGCTGCTGATCTTAATTTAATTCAATTCAATTTGCCTGTAGGAGCTTTATGTTCTGAGATAAAGACCCCACAATAATACAGTAAATGAACTGGGTCACCTTGTTTCCTGTAAAAAGATTAACAGATATAGGAATAAAAGGAGCAATCCACTGCAAATGAAACTCTGCAGGAAAGCTGAAAAAGTCTGTCGTCAGAGTGTTTCATGTGCTTTGATTAGACTCCGTTGTGGACATAGACAAGGACAACTGGAAACCCAACAGCTGAGTAGTCATTTTACAAAGACTGGATTTCAGAAAATAATATATAGATATCTAGTATGTAATAAAACCCATACCTTCACTGTTAAGAAGTTATATTGCAGCATCTTGAACTCAATTGTTTGCGTTTGACTGTTTTTAATTATTGGTAAATGGCCTGTATTTATATAGCGCTTTAATTGTCTTGCCCAAGGACACAACGGCCGAGACTGTCCAAGCCGGGGCTCGAACCGGCAACCTTCCGATTACAAGGCGAACTCCCAACTCTTGAGCCACGATCGCCCATGACATTAGTGCAAATATAACCCCAAAAGAAAAAAAGAAAAAAAGGTAGAAAAAAACATTGATAGCAAGGTTATAGCACATTGGGGACAACAATTATTGAATGCTGCAAATACTACTATTGGTATTCACACTCCATACCACTAGGTGGCGATAATGCTACTTGCCAGAAACAAAAGTGCATCCGCTTCTGTTGCTAAAATTATGCTACACATAAAAATGTTCAGAGCATGACAGGTCTTACAAGTTTAACCTTCTTCTGTTACACTGTTTGTCTGTTAAGCTTTAACTGGAACTTAGCATTAACAGCCATTTAAGAAATCTAACGTTAACCTAAGCTAGTTAGCTGTTTACTCGAATAAGTTCTGTTAGCAGCTAAGATAACTGAACGGTCATATAACTGGGCTAATAGCGAGAGTAAACGGTAAGTGGCGTGTTTGTCTCCCATCTGATTTGGGCGTTAAATAGAATTAATTCAGCACAGCGCTTTTATCAATGAAAGGAGCTTTGGATACAGAGAAATAGTCTTTATAGCGGCCATTAATGTTACCAACCTGTCAAGTTGTGTGTAAACTGTTTTCGATGTTGTTTCCCATAGACAGTGTGGTGTCTATGTCAATAAAAGGCAATTACAGTGTACAAATGTTCAGTTTTCTTTCGAACCCATTCATAGTCACCGTATTCAAGTTGCTGTAAAGTACAATTTAGTTCTCGTGTAGTCTTTAATGCTACAGTCACTAGTATATGTCGACATAAAGTCTCTGAAACTAAACATTTTTTTAAAAGTTGGTCCATGGTTGAGACATCCAGCACCTCCTTTTGCATTTTTGTCCTATGGTAGGATAAAGTGGTGTTTGTTTGTTTTGTCCATGCTTCCCGTGTCTGTGATTCTGATTACCCAGCTTTGAGTTCAGGGTCTTATTGACTCTTGCACTCACAAGGGCTTTTATGAGTGTTAACAGTATTTTTTCAGAGTAAGGTGTACTGTCACCTGAGCTAAATTATCTCCTGCAGTTTCTAGGTCAGAACTCATTCTCAATGGATGTCAGCATTGCTGTGTCACTAATTCGAGGCCAGATGGGGACCGTAGTCGAGCGAGCAGTAAATGGAGCGGTCGAGACGGTGCTGGCCGAGATGCTTAAAGTGGTCGGAGTCAAATTTGAGGAGCTAAAGGCTCAAGTGGTGCAGATGAAGAGGGACATGATGGCGTTGCAGAGTGAGAAGGCTCAAAAAGAGAAGGAGAACGACAACATTCGAGCCAAGCTACGTTACACGGAGCTGAAGCTCAAGTACTACAGGCAAGGAGTGGAGGAGGAGCTGCAGCAGAGAGCCTCTGCTTCTACCCTAGTCTGGATTCAGCCACCAACCCTACCACGAACACAGAGAAGCAGATCTGGCGTTTCCCCAACCAAGACCCTGTCGTCATTCTCAGTTCAGACCAGGACTGCTGAGGGAGCGTTGATGAGGAACAGCAACAGTACGTACCAATGAAATGCTTGAGTCCTGGTTGCTCCTCTGCTGACTGTACTCTTTCTTATGTTTCTAGTCCCAGAATGCACCTCACCAAACAGCATGAACAGGCAAAAAGTCAGAGTGTCCTGCCCTTCAAATGTGGCCCACACTGACTCGTCTGACCTGCTGCTTCCTGCTTCACTCACTCTGAATGTGGCTGGAGAATCTCTGGACAGCAGTACAGGTACACAGTGCGTCCGTACATGTTTTCTCCCTCATCACTGAGAACATCTCTAAATCTTTAGATGAACATTACCGTAGTTTTACTATTACTTCATTTTTTATTTATATAGCACCACATCACCACAGCAGTTTCCTCAAGGTGGGTGTTGCTACCCAGGAGAGTAGCAAACCCTTAGGCAATGAGCTTAATGTATGTTATGACACAATGTAGCCTTACACTGATACGTTAGACTAAATACATGTTGTTTGTGCAGTGTTGTTCTGTCCTAGCTCAGACCCCGTTCAGTGTAAGAAAGTTGAACAAGTGGATGAGTATGAATGGGCCATTCTGCACTCTAATACAGAAGACATGGATAGTGCCATAGCCTCTTCTCCTGCCCAGGCTCCGACTTTAGATGATGGGCAAGAGTCAGGGGATCCCTCTCTGTCTCCAGGTGGCGCCACCTATGCAGATAGCTCCACGCTGCACTTCTCTGTTCCAGAGGTAACAACTCATTCAAATCAGGTTTTCCAGATTTGATATATCACAATGTTTTCTTTTCTTTTCTTTTTTTTAAATTTACATTTCTTTAAAAAAAAATGATAAAACTTGTTTTTGTAGTATTAAAGGAAATCCTGGTAGGTAACAAGGAAACGAGGGATATATTGTCAGGAGTCACAGAAGCTTGTCAGGAAGCGTGGAAGCAGAAAATTGTAATAGCACAGAGTGAAAATATTTGCCTCAGGGCTCGAGATCTCATCCTGCTGGCAAGGTTTATATCGTATAAGACAATGCCCTATAGAAATGAATGCATGTGTAAGTGATCTGAAATGAATACAGTTCCTGTATATTTTACACGCTAACGCAGAAATGTTTAGACTTTCTTTTCAGTTCAGTTTTATTAAGCCCTATGTAGGTATTTTAATAAAGTATAGGCTCTTTTGTTTTCAATTTCCGAGCTAATGAACTTGTAAAGTCCTGTTTGTCTCTGTTTAAAATTAGATGAAGCAGGAGGCCCAGGAAAAGGAGAAGGAGGTGATCTATATAAAAGAGGAGCCAGAGGAAGAGCAAGAGATGATGGCCACCCTACTGCTTGACTGCCACGAACAGCAGGGTCATCAGCCAGAGTCAGAGGTGAGGTTACAGTTGTGGGGCACAATTTTCAAGAGCATAAGCTCCAGGTCTTTTAAAGGATTCTTAGTAAACTCTCGTTCACAGCTTTGCTGGAATTCATGACGTTGAAAGATGGTCAAAGAAAACAGATAAGGAAACGTCAAAGGACCAAACATTGAGCGAGTGCACTGGCATTTATATGAAGTGGTGTTAAAAACTGTTTGCCCCCTTCCTGACTCTACATGTTTCATCTCAAAAAGCAGCACATCATGCCGAGATCTAAACAAACACCTGAGAAACAAAGTCACTGACATCTGAAAAGGTTTACAAATGCATTTTTTGAACCACACTGGGAGCCATTATACACAAATGTGGTGAAGCTTCCCAGGAGTGTGGCCGGCCTACCGAACATTAAAGAACCGCAGGCTTCACGTGTCTCAGTTAAGGTCAGAGTTCATGATTCAACAATAAGAAGGAGACTGGGCAAAAATGGCTTCCATGGGAGAGTTGAAGGAGAAAGCCTCTGCTACACAAAAAAGCTCATCTCACATTTGCCAGAAAACATCTTGATGATGCCCAGGACTTTTGGGAAAATACTCTGTGGACTGACGAGACAAAAGCTGAACTTTTTGTTCAGTTTGAGTGGCATTACATGCAGCTAGCACAGCATTTCAGAACAGAAACATGACACCAACAGCAACCTGTGGTGGCGGTAGTGTGGTGGTCTCTGGCTGTTTAGCTGCCTTAAGAAAAAGATGATCTGAAACATTTACTGTGACAAACATTCAAAAAAAAGGAAACCAGGAAGGGGCGAACACTTTTTCACACCACTGTAGTTCTTTTTGTGTTTCTGACCATTTAACCCAGTATACACTACAAAATGCACTTTTACTCAGGCACATGCCAATGTTACTTTATGTCATATCCACAACTAAAGCCATTTTAGCATTACCAGTAAACCACATGTAACAAATGTTTGTAAGCTCAACAACAGGACATTTGGGAAAACTCTTGGGGAACGCCATTATTGCAGACTATTGAATAGAATTAATGCTTTCATCTCTGGGTTCAGCCTCAACAGTCAGTGACAGAGTGCCCAAGTGCTCGAGGAAGCCAAAGAAATACTACAGCCTTCAGCTCAGCTGGACGAACCACCCGTGAGTTGATGCGAATAGCTGTCGATCATGTATTTATGCTTCTAGTCTAATTTTACTAGATGTGATAAAAAAAGGTTCTGGGACTTGTCCTAAAACCTTTTATCCCTCAGCTGTAAAAGGCTTTTGGGATGTTATCATCACCCTGCTGGGTTTCCGAGTGATGCTGACACTCAAGTTTTTGCTTGCTATAGCTCGAGAACAAAGTGATGAAGGAAGTTTATCGCTGTGACCTAGGCTTAATATAGCCTCCCCACTGGAACTTAGAGTGGGCACTTTCTGTGTGTGCACTCTCAGATTCAGCAGCTCAGTCAGCTGCCATCTTGCCACCTGGTGTCCCACCTCGCCAAGTGGGGCGACCCTGGGCTAAAGACCTTAGCCTTTATGAAGAATACAAAATGCGGAGGAGTGAGCTTCGTCGCCGAAACATGACAAAGCGCAGAGAACTGGAGAAATCGTTACCTCAACCGCTGCTGGCAGATCTGGTCAGTCCACCTCAAATTGTTGAGGACTTAAGGTTTCTGCATATTTACGTTAAAAAGGTGCCTCATTTATAAAGGCATCAAGTCAACCTGAAAAATAAAGGTGATTTTGTGTTGAAGGTGCGGGAGCGTCGAGAGAAGACCAGACTGAGGGTAGCCAGGTGGAGGGCAAAACGGAAACTCCAGGCCTGCCTTAACCAGATGCAGGTCGGTGATTCCACCAAAATCTCTGCACTCAGACATTTTCATTTAATTATCTGTTTCTTTCTCATGAATGAGATCTCCCTCTCTCAGTGCTTAAAGTTGAAATTGATAAAAAACATTTACGGGGAGAATTTGGTGGTCTGTGAATAAAAACATTTTTGCAAACTATTTTTGACATATTTCAATAATATCAATACTTGGCAATAAATTAGTAATTTCAGGGCTCTAGAGTGCGACCAATTTGGTCGCAAATGCGACCAAATTTTTCAATGGTGCGACTGAAAAAAAATATTTGGTCGCACCGGTGCGACCAAATATTTTCGGGTAACAAAAAAAAAAAAAAAAAAAATCTCTGCAACTCTCCGTGTGGTCAACAACAGACACACATTATCCCCTATCGTGGACTAAACCAATCAGAGATAGTCAGGGGCGGACCTCTCTGATTGGCCGTGGTCCAGTTGAAAGTGCAGGTGGAAGAGAGAATAAAGCGATATCAATTCATTAACGGATTCTATACAAAGACGTAAACACAGACCCGACGCATCAGAATCAGCTTTGTCTTTCTCGGCTTTCTCACCCCACGGCCCGAACACGGACACGCTGTCGGAGCTCAGCGATTCTGATGCGTCGGGTCCGCTCTGTGTTTACGTCTTTTTTGCGCTGATTCTGAGCTGCAGGTTTTGTCTCTCCAACCAAAATTCGCCGAGCCAGCAGCAAAAGAAGCAGCAAACTAGCTTCACATTTGATCAATGTCATCATGAATGCCCTCTGACTTTTGCTGTTTTGCTTCCACCACGATAAAAATCACACTTCATGCACAGCTGTCTCTCTCTCTCTCTCTCTCTCTGTACTTCAAGAACAGTTTCCCGTCTCAAATCTCTGTTTTCTGCATCATTCATTGGCTTATTACCCACCAGTCTACCGTTGTTTACAGCGCTGTCGGCCGCTGTCTTTTTCTTTTCCTTTTCTTTTTCACTTAAATGACCTCGGACAAGAAAGCCTGATTTCTGCTGTTCAATACTGAAGAAATGTAAACTTTTTAAAATTATGCAAAATTGCAGAATATTGCAGAATATTTTTAAGGTTATCTGCTATAAAAATCCAGACCAGAAAAATCTCCTTCATGTTTTTCTGTGTTTTATTCTCAGTTACTTTGACACAAAGGCATCTGCTGTGATGTTCACAATTCTGATGAAGTCACACGTGTATCAGTGCTGATAAATGATCAGAATTATAATATTTCTGACTGTCTGAGGCTAAATTGAATCGAATCAGGACTTTGAGAACCAGAATCGAATGGATGATAGAAATCAGTGATGATACCCAGCCCTAGTGAGCAGCCTAGGCCTGACAGAAGTGGATGTAGCTGTGGGTAATAAGAAAAGATGAAAAGAACTATTGATAACTTTTTTGTTAAGTTAAGGACTGATCCGTCTGAAATTCATAGCCAGCTCTGACACGGTGCCATCAATCTTTGAATGCTGAAAAAGCAGCAGTGTATCCAGAAAACACATTATATGCTGCAATAAATGCACTGCCCAAGTGTCCCCTCTCCCCACTGCCTTTCAGCAGCAGGCAGCAGCAAACAGGTCGTCAGAGGAGCCAAGATGATGATTAAGTTTAACATTTTCTACAATATTGACAAAGCAATTTAAGCACAAGTTTGTTAGTTAATAATTTAGAAATGAATATTGTCTGTATGGACTTACCCCCAAAGAAAGTGCACATGTAAAACTGCGGTGTTAAGCGATGCGGTTGAAAAATTTGAGTGCGCCTAACTTTTGTGCCGGTACGCCTAAATTTTTAGAGTTAGGCGTACCGGTCTAGTCTAGAGCCCTGCATTTATAACGTGTGTGTATATAACAATCAAAAAGAAATTTCACAATATTTTTCACTTTTACCCGAAGTTACCTTAAATGCTTTGGGAGGCATTTCTCTGGTAAGTGTAGGCTGCCAGAGTATTGTTTACCTCAGTGGGTGTGGACTGTTCACAACTATTTAGTGTAAAGCAGAGGTCTCAAACTCCGGTCCTCGAGGGCCGGTGTCATGCAACTTTTCCGTGCAAATTTCTACACCTGAATACAATTAGGAGGTCAATAGCAAGACTCTATAGAACTTGACTGCATGCTGAGGTGGCAGTTCAGCCATTTGATTCATGTTACAGCAGCTCATGTGTGAATGAACATGGTGCAATAAAAGTACATTAAGAAGTACATTTTTTCAAACACTTACATTTACTTAAACTTACTTTAGTAGGGTTAGGGGTCGCCACCTCAGTATACAGTCAAGTTCTATAGAGTCTTGCTAATGACCTACTAATTGTAACAGGGACACATGGAAAAGTTTCAGGACAGCGGCCCTCGAGGACCGGAGTTTGAGACCCTGCCGTAGAACATACGGTGACATTCCTGGCAGGTCATTATTTTTCTAAATATGTTTCCATGTATTAAACCTCGAATTGGTCGTGTGACTGTTATCTGTGTCAGAGACACACCGCTGCATGATCACTGACAGTGTTGAATGTGAGTGTCTGTGATATCCAGGGTTGGTCAAGTTAGTAAGTAATTAGTTACTAATTACTGATTACTTCTCCAAGAAAGTAATCCTGGTACTTTACTGATTACTTATTTTCAAAATTAATTAGTTACTTAGTTACCTTTTAAAAATATGATACACAACCTGAATACGTAATAAAGCAACAGACCTTTCAGCCCAATTCTATTTTTCTGCATAATCCATCATTCAAAATGTAATCAAATGAAAAAGTCTCTTTTTAAAACTTGTTTTATCAGTTTTAATATTTTACCTTTATGCACATTGCATCAAGCAAAAATTAAATTCTATGCAACTGTCTTTGACTTGAAGAAATGTTTTTAACATTTAAACATATTTGCTGCATATTCCAGCATATAAAATAAAATCATGTTTTGTGTTTACACTCTTTCAAATAGAAGCAAGTAAAACACAGCAGAAAATAAATAAAATCAAACATTCAGCAGCTCTTAAATCTATTGTCACCTGTTCAGCAGGAGTGGGGCGGGTGGAGGTTTGCCCACAGCAGTCATGTCAGTGGGGGGATCCGGGGGTTTCTCTGTGTCACATTCCCATGGCGGCGTGCTCGCTGCTCGCTCACACTTGAAGTTTGATATTTCTCTGTAAAAAGAAGTTTTCTTCCCACGCAGAGTGCACAGCAGACGCTAATGTTTTTGTTACTTGTTACAGAATCAAACTCAAAGTAATGTGATTACTTCCACGCTT